>NW_006159919.1:1901711-1929458 GCF_000334495.1 Tupaia belangeri chinensis
CCCAAAAAAAAAAAAAAAAAAAAAAGAAATTAAAAAATTTTCTAAAAAAAAAAAAAAAAAAAAAAACCTGACGGCAGGTCTCTCACTACACCTGAGGAGACTTCTTGAAGGAGAACTGTTGTGTTGTGGAGAGTCATGAGAAATTTCAAGTATGCTCAATAAAAAAGAGAAAGAAGACTTTCTGGTGAGAGGAAGCATGTGTGTGCATGCTATGCAAGCTGGTCTTGATGCCTGTCCTATCCACAGCCCCTCTTCTGACACAAAGGGCATCCCTGTCTAGAGTGACTTAACCCTGTACCACTGGCTACTAGTGACTGGGCGAGCAACAGGAAGGTGGTCCAAGGATTGGCCATGGTGACCCTGATATAGAGATATCAGTTGGTCCAAGCATATTTTATCCATGCAGAAATGGAATTGGAACCTTGGAAAGAGAAGGGAAATTCATGCTGCAAGCTAATGCTACATGATTGTTCTAGTTAGTTCTGTTGCTAATAATGGGAACTATCTTAAACTAAGCAATTCATCTTTTTCTTTTATAAAAATACATTCTATCACTGTATATTATTTCAGCTTGCAAAGTGAATTTTCCCTGCATGAATACACTGTATCTTAGTCCAGTTAAAGATATTATCCTACACGTTATCATCAACAGATACTTTTCCATTTTTGTGTCCCTTCAATTTTTGCTTTTCTTCTCCCCCTGATTCCTTTTCTCTCACTAAAACTGAGTAATATGTAAAAACAGTTGTTTGGTTTTTTTAAATTTATTGTTTGGAGGTCCAAGGACCAAGGCCCATGTCTGGTGAGGGTCTTCTTATTGCTCAGTAACAGAACAGAGGGCTTCAAATATCAACAGGGAAGAGCTTGAGTAGAGCAGAAACTGTGTCTCTGTTGTGCTTTCAATATTTCTCCTTATAATCCCGCCAGAAGTCAATCATGGAGGCCCAACTCTAATGACCTTATTACTTATCTACCAATATCTTTCAACATCATAGTCAGATTAAGTTTTGACCCTCTTAATCCTGTCACGACCAAATCCCAACACGTGAATTTTGGGGACACATTCAAACCATAGCAATGTTCATAGTTTAAAGAGAGGACATAATGCAAAAATATGCTAGAAGGTTATAGGAAAAAGAAACCATGACTTGGTGTAAGGTAAAGAAATAATAAATTAAAGAAATACTACAAGGTTAGAAACTCAATGACAGAGGAGAGAACAGACTAGATGTGCAGCAAGGAACTGATTCAAGGTTCAAAAGCTTTTGATTCTCATATTTCTTTTTTTTTTTTTTTAAGAGATGTTTTTGCTATAGGGCATATGCGCTCACAGGAGAGATAGAACAACACAGAGAAAGTGAGAAATCATCCCCCTAGGGAGGATGGCCACACCACAATTTCTTCTCCTCCATTCTCCTCTCAGGATTTGGGACATTCATGCATACGTACCCAGTTTGAGTTTTTAAGTTGCTGGGTCTGGAACTCGAACCCTGGTCAACTACATGGGAGTCCAGCAATGTAACCATTACATCATCTGCTGGTCCCTTGATTCTGACATTTCTAAAACTTACCAGTTCCTAAGAGACAAAATGATGCTATTATTTCCAGGTTTGTGTTTCCTCATAAGAGCCTTGATTTCCTCAAACCCTTACTTGAGGTCACTTGAGTAAAATAGGTGGCCTTCCACCTAGGGAGAATGGCCACACTACAATTTCTTCTCCTCCATTCTCCTCTCAGGATTTGGGACATTCACGCATACATACCCAGTGTGAGTTTTTAAGCTGCTGGTCTAGAACTCGAACCCTGGTCGACTACATGGGAGTCTAGCAATGTAACCATTACATCATCTGCTGGTCCCTTGATTCTGACATTTCTAAAACTTACCAGTTCCTAAGAGACAAAATGATGCTATTATTTCCAGTTTTGTGTTTCCTCATAAGAGTCTTAATTTCCTCAAACCCTTATTTGAGGTCACTTGAGTAAAATAGGTGGCCTTTATTCATCCCTGAGTTCCTAGTACAGCCAGGCCATCCTCATGCAGGAATACTCCCATGTTATATGCATTCCAAAGACAGAATTATAGTTCCCTAAATAAACATATCATGTGGTGAAATTTTTTTTTATTTTGAGAAGTCTTTGCTATAGGGCGCGTGCGCTCACCAGAAAGACAGAGAGAGACAGAGAGACAGAAAGCAAAAAATCACCCCCCAGAGGGAATGGCCATGCTACAATTCCTTCTCCTCTTGGGATCTTGGGCATGCATGCACATGCGAATGGCATGAATTTAAGCCACCAGATCGGGGACTTGAACTGTGGTAGACTACATGAGAGTCCAGTGACATAGCCATTACCCCAACTGCTGATCCCAAAATTTTCAAACACCTTTCCTATTGTTTTTGCCATTATCAATAAATATGTTAGGTTACAATTTTATAAATTTAAAATAAGCTGAGTTTAAAAATAAACCTTAGTTAGTAATTTTATATATCTTTTAATTAAGAGGCATGAAAAAACCCAGCACCTGATTTTGAGTGTTCAACTTTTTTTAATAATTTTTTATTATTTTATTTAACTTTATTTATCATTTATCATTTTCAATTTGACCAGAAAGAGACAGAGAGAGAGAAGAGGGCAAGTGAGAAAGCAAGTTGCCAGCTTCAGGGCTTGAACTGTGATCTGCCATGTGGAAGTCCAATGCCTTTAATCACAACACCACCTGCCAACCCCAAATTTTTAACTTTTAATCTAAAGTAACAGCTGTCTACTATTAATTCAACAAGTGTTTATTAAGTATCCACTATGTGGTAGGCACTGCACTAGGCACTGGCCATATACCATGAATAAAATTACATGGAACCTACAATTATAATAGGTAGAACAGTCAGTAAATACATATGAACATGTATTTAATAATTTCAGTTGTTATTAGGTATAGGGAATGAGAGTTCTATCTTACATATGGGGATCATAGAACACCTCTCTCATAAGGTGACATTTGTAGAGCAACTCAGAGGAAGTTATATCCATATGGGTTGGGGACAGAGAGATCCAGACAGAGGACACAGTGCCAAAGCCCTAAAGGAGGAGCATGTTGAGTATGTTTGAGGAACAGCAGGAAGGCCAGAGTGGCTGCAGCTGAGGCAAGAACAGCAGGGAGAGCAGGAACGGCAGGATGAAGCAAAGAGATGGGGTAGAAAGGCAAGACCTTGCAGGGGAGGGGTCTCCAACCCCTGAACCATGGGCTGATATTAGCACATGGCCTGTTAGGACCAGACCACATAGCAGAAGGTAAGCAGCAGGCAAGTAAACTTTATCTGTATTTACAGCAACTACTCATTGCTCGCATTATGCCTGAGCTCTGCCTCCTGTCACATCAGCGTTGGCATTAGATTTTTGTAGAAGCACAAACCCTACTGTGAATAGCACATGGGAGGTTCTAGTTTGTGTGCTCCTTATGAGAGGCTAGTGCCTGATGATCTGAGATAGAACTGAGGCAGTGATGCTAGCACTGGGGAATAAATGCAAATACTGCATCGTGGTGAGCTGTATTAGGTCATCTGGAAAGTTGTGACATATTTTTCTGTTTAAAAATGCATCATGACTTTCCTGACAACCCAGTATAATTCTTTCCTTATATATTACATTGTGGTAATAATAGAAATAAAGTGCACAATAAATGTAACATATTTGAATCATCCAGAAAACACACTACGTGCCTACCCCAACCATCTCTCCCTCAGTCTGTGGAAAAATTTTCTTCCATGAAACCAAGGAGGTTGGGTACCACTGATGTAGGCCATAGTAGGGGCTACATGTAGATTTCTCCTGAACACTTAGCTAATGAGATCTATTTAACAAGTTCTAACAAGGTAATACTAGTGTATCCTAGGCATCACTTGGGAGCTTGGCAGAAAAGACTCTTAGACTCCACTCCAGACCTTTAGAGTCAGAAACCATTTAAACAAGATCTCCAGAAATTCATACATACATTGAAGTATGAGAGGCAGCCTCATTGCCTAGTGGTTGAGGAAACCAGATCCCACATGTCCAACTACAACTTGAAAAGCAAACTGAGCTCATGTGTGTATGTGTTCCTAATCCCAACAGGATGGAGTAATGGAAGAGAAGGGATTGTGGTGTTTTCATGCCCCGCTTGGCGTTGCTTTCTCCCTATCTCTCTAACCCTCTGATGAGCACACATACCATCTGGCAGTTAAAAAAAAATGTTTGAGAAGAACTAGTTAAAATTATGGAAGTTAATTTTCTTTCAAAAAGAAATAGGAAACTAAAACTGATACTTTTTAGTTTTCGGATTAGGATTCATATTTCTAATTCTGTATAAAAAATGGAATTTTGATGGGGATTGAGTTGAATTTGTACGAAGCTTGAGTACTGGCATTTTAACAGTATTAAGTCTTCCAGTCCATAAATACAAGATACCTTCCCATTTAGTTGTCTTTATTTTTTTTTTTTAGTGTACAAGTCTTTTGCCTCCTTACATTTATTCCTATTTTACTCTTTTTGATGCCATTATAAATGGAATTATTTACTTAATTTCTGCTATGGTTTCAATTATTTACTTAATTTCTGCTATAGTTTCAATTATTTACTTAATTTCTGCTATAGTTTCAATGTCCCTCCAAAACTTGGGTGTTGAGATTCTGTTGAGATGACATTAAGAGGGTGAAAACTTAATCCAGCTACAGTGTTGAAAGGTAGAGACTCTTGGAGAAGATTAGCATTAAGGTTATTAGAGTAGGGCCCCCATGGTTGACTCCTGGTGGGATTATAAGAAGAGGGATTTAGACCAGAACAAACACATGGACATGGATGAATGTGCTCGTGCCCTGCACCATGCCGTGATGTAGCCAGAAGACCCTTACCAGATGTGGCCCTTGGACCCTGGACCTCTAGCCTGTGACATGAATAAACTCATATTCTTATAAATCACCCAGTTTCAGGTACTTTCTGTTATTAGCGACAGAATGGACTAGAACAATTTCCTTTTTTCTTCCTTTCCCCCCCCCCCCTTAATTTTTTCCAGAAGGCATGTGCACTTGCCAGAGAGAAAAGTGAGAAAGCACTCCCCATGGGGGACAGTCACACTACAATCCCTTTTGCTTTTCTCCTGTCAGAATTTTGGGCACGTACACACACATACCTGGTGTGTTTCTCAAGCCATGAATCTAAGACTCTAACTGCAGTCAGTCATGTGGGATCCAGCCACTTTGACTACTAAGCCAGGGGCTGGTTCAACAATTTTCTTTTCAGGTTGTTCATTAGTAATTTATAGAAATGCAACAAATTTTTTGCACATTAATTTTGTATCCTGTAACTACTGCATTTATTAGCTCTAGCAGATTTATGTTGGAACCTTCAAACACAGAATATGTGCTAGAACAAATAAAATATCCTCTGTGAACAGAGAGAACTTCACTTCTTTCTTTCCAAATTTGGATGCCTTTTAGTTTTTCTTTGCTGAATTGATTTGGCTAGAACTTCTGATACGATAGTGAATAAAAGTGATGAAAGTAGGCATCTTTGTCTTATTCCTGATTTTAGAGAACCCTTTGGACTTTTGGCATTGCATATGATCTTAGCTTTGGGTTTTCTTTCCCCCTCCCTCCCCTTTTAATGTTTTAGCCATAGCGGGCAAGTACTTACAGAGAGAGACAGAGAGAGGGAAAGTGAGAAATCACCCCCCTGGGGGGATGGCCACACCACAATCTCCCCTTGGGATTTTGGGCACACACACACACACACTCACATGCACCTGGTGTCAGTCTCAACCACTGGGCCTGGAACTTGAGCTCTGGTCAGCCATGTGTGATTGCAACACCTTAATCATCATGCCACCTGCTGGTCCCCAGCTTTGGGTTCTTAAAAATGCACTTAATATTGTTTAGGATGTTCCCTCTAGTCTTAGTTTACCGTTTGATTATCACAGTTAATCCTCCAAACTCTTTTCTCACTTGGTGGCTTAATGCAGGTAGACATAGAAATCTTGAGAGCATTTGAAAATGGGAGAGCTACAAAATGGAAGCTTTCATTCCTAGATTTTCACTTGTAGGATTGCTCTCTATCAGCAATAAGTTTTGTTATTGAGAAACAAACGTCTGTGGGTGGGTTCACTGTTATAGTTGCTGACATTACCTTAACCCATAGGCAAAATAATAATTTCCTGAATACAATCCTCTCTCAGTATTCATGGTAGATTGGTTCCAGGACTCCCCCTGTGGATACCAAAATCCCGCTGTGGTATATAAACACGCTGATTAGGTTTTCAAGTTGTTGTATAAGATGTACCTCCCTCAAACCTTGCTATGATGTTAGAACATTACTCATTTGATGCAAAGGAAAAAAAAGGAGAGGAAAAAATGAAAAATAAAAATCCACAGAAGCTCAAGTCCCTCTCATATAAGATGCCATAGAATTTTTATATCACCTATGCTCATCTGTTCAAAATACTTTATCTCTAGATTACTTTTAATACCTGGTACACTGTAAATGCTATGTAAATAGCTAATACATTGTATTTTGAAAAATTCATATTATTGTTATTATTTTTTGAGAGATTTTTGCTATAGGGCATGAGTGCTTGCCAGAGACAGACAGAGAGACAGAGAGACAGAAAGCAATAAATCACTCCCCAGGGAGGAAGGCCACACTACACTCCTCTCTTCATTCTCCCTTGGGGATTTTGGGCATGCATACACATGTGCCCGGTGTGAATCTTAAGCTGCTGGGTCTGGGACTCCAACCACAGTCGACTACATGGGAGTCCAGCGACATAACCATTATGCTATCCTCTTGTCCCTATTTTTTCTAACATGTACAATTAAGGGATGACCCAGGGCATGATGATTAAGGCAATGGGATTCCATGTGACTGACTGTATGGTTTGAATCCCAGACCCAAAAATATGCCTGGCATGTGTAGGGGGGAAGGTGAGAGTGTATCCAAAATCCCAAAGGGAGAGAGAGGGAATAGAAGGGATTGCAGCATGACCATTTCCCATGGGAGGAGGTTTCTTTCTACTTTTTTTTAAAAAAAGGTTTTTGCCATAATGCGCATGCACTCACTAGAGAGGCAGAGAGAGACAATAAGAGAAAAAATGAGAAATTGCCTCCCCCACCCGGGGAGGGGGTGGTCATGCTGCAATCCCTTCTCTTCCATTCTCCTCCTAGGATTTTGGGCATACATGCATGTGTGCCTGATTGATCAAGCCACCAAGTCTGGACATTACTCATTTGATGCAAAGGAAAAAAAAGGAGAGGAAAAAATGAAAAATAAAAATCCACAGAAGCTCAAGTCCCTCTCATATAAGATGCCATAGAATTTTTATATCACCTATGCTCATCTGTTCAAAATACTTTATCTCTAGATTACTTTTAATACCTGGTACACTGTAAATGCTATGTAAATAGCTAATACATTGTATTTTGAAAAATTCATATTATTGTTATTATTTTTTGAGAGATTTTTGCTATAGGGCATGAGTGCTTGCCAGAGAGAGACAGAGAGACAGAGAGACAGAAAGCAATAAATCATTCCCCAGGGGGGAAGGCCACACTAAACTCCTCTCTTCATTCTCCCTTGGGGATTTTGGGCATGCATACACATGTGCCCGGTGTGAATCTTAAGCTGCTGGGTCTGGGACTCCAACCACAGTCGACTACATGGGAGTCCAGCGACATAACCATTATGCTATCCTCTTGTCCCTATTTTTTCTAACATGTACAATTAAGGGATGACCCAGGGCATGATGATTAAGGCAATGGGATTCCATGTGACTGACTGTATGGTTTGAATCCCAGACCCAAAAATATGCCTGGCATGTGTAGGGGGGAAGGTGAGAGTGTATCCAAAATCCCAAAGGGAGAGAGAGGGAATAGAAGGGATTGCAGCATGACCATTTCCCATGGGAGGAGGTTTCTTTCTACTTTTTTTTTAAAAAAAGGTTTTTGCCATAATGCGCATGTACTCACTAGAGAGGCAGAGAGAGACAATAAGAGAAAAAATGAGAAATTGCCTCCCCCACCCGGGGAGGGGGTGGTCATGCTGCAATCCCTTCTCTTCCATTCTCCTCCTAGGATTTTGGGCATACATGCATGTGTGCCTGATTGATCAAGCCACCAAGTCTGGGATTCAAACCATGATCAGTCATGTGGGAGTCCAGGGCCTTAATTTCCATGTCATCTGTAGGCCCCCAGGCTTTGCCACTTTTGCTCTCTCTTTCTGTTTCTCTACAGGGAGTACACATGCCCTCTGATTCCTCCCCACCCTGAAAAAAGAAGTTTAATTGTAAGAATCAGAGGTCCAATTTTCTTTCCAAATGGATAGCCAGTTGTCCCATCACTGTTTACTGAAGATCTAACTCCAAGTGTGCAGTGGGCGGTGTGTTTCTAGGTCGTTATTAGTTTGCTTATTCTCTGTGTGATATGTACAGCCTTCTCCAGGGCAGCACCAGCATCTGCTCAGATGCCTTTTCTGATTTTCAAAGTGCTCTTCTGTTACCGGTCCCTGAGAATCCCCCTTTCCTTGTGAACTCACCTATGCATTTAAAAGGATGTTGGATTTTAGACAGCACTCTAGGCCTGGAGTGAGAACAATTTCGGGTTATCTAGTTAATCATAATCTAATGTTGGAAACAAAAGCCCTTCAGCTAATTACCAAAACCAAATGTCTGTGATCATCTCACCTTGGGGATCCAAGGGAGAAAAAAACACAGAGCATTCACATAATGGGAAATTTCTTCCCTGTAAAATAGGGTGATACTTCAAATAGAACAATGTTTGACTATTTCTTGGTTAAAACTTAATTTTTAAAATCCTTTTGTGCACATCAGTGAAACATGGCCAAAACAACACTTATATTTCCAAAGTAAAATAGAGTAGTTGAGCCAAAAATAATCAGACCCTGATACTTAAGTATAACTGAGTCACAGGAGGAATAAAGCCAATGATATAAAAGAGCTCTTGCCTCTTGGGACACATCCTTGTGAAGGAAGGAGATTTGTAGAATTATAGACAGCTGTGGTGACAAAGCGCTTCAAGCATCTACACCAGAGGTGTGAGTTGTATAATTTGCCTCATAAGGATTAAAAGAATGCAAAGGATTGATGTTTGTAAAGAACTCAGAATAGAGTCTGAAATACTGGCAAATAAAAGTAAGGAATGGAATTACAACTTTTAGTCAGTGGATCCTATTCCTCCCAGACCCAGAGCTGAATTCTGGTTTTGCAAGAGGTAGGAATCAGGACAAAGGGAGATCTCACCCCTTTTATTACGTATTAGCCCCAAAACTAAATCACATTTCCTTTATAAAGTATTTGGCATTGCATACATTTACTAGGGAAGATTAAAATAAGTTACTCCAGAAACCACTGACAGCATGCTCCATATTAAAATTCCAGATTGGGGGCAGCCATGTGGTATGGAGATTAAGGCAGCTGGATCCCACATGCTCAAGTGCTTGGTTTGAATACTGGACTTGGCAGCTTGGAAAACATGCCAGGCACATGTGCATGTGTGTCCAAAATCTCAACAGAAGAATGGAGGAGAAGGGAACTGCAGTATGACTAGCCCCCAGGGGTGATATGTCACTTTCCCTCTCTCTGTCTCTCTAGCAAGCAAAAACTGAAACAAAAACACAGTAAGGAAAATGTCTTCTTCAGCATTAATTTAATATTTAATAATGTGTTTAATTATTTGGTCATGACATGGACTATCTTGTTCATTTCTAGTGCCTATCCAGAGAATGTGGGATAAGTCAGGGGTCAATAGTATGGGAATGCCACTTCAAACACTGTATCACCAGATTTCCCAGGACTGTTCTATGGTACTTAACAATACAGTCCTCCCTTCCTGGAAATACCCTCATTTTATTTAACCAGAGTCTGAATCCACATTCAGGGTCCCCGCATGCAATATCTGTTCATTGGCTATGTGGTGTCTTCCTATAATGTTTGACAACTGTCAAGGAGATTAGGAAGTTTACGTCTACAGCCTGTGAGAGATTACATGACTGGCATCTCCCAATTCTTCTACTATTTAGTATTTTAAAGGATGCAGTCTGCAGGTTTACAACAGTTCAACAGACATGTATTAAATCTTAACCACAGACAAGCTGTGGAAACAAAGATGAAGCAGACATGAATCCCAGCCCTAATGTTTCTGAAGATTTTCTAGCTTAGTAGGGAAAACAGACACAAAGAGTTTCACAGCACTAATCCCAATTGTAATTATATAATTACTTTGGTTTAATGTCTGTCTTCCTGTTACACAGAAATAAGGACAAAAACCGAGTCTAATTTTTACTACTATGTATCTCTAGCATCTAATACAGTGTTTGCTGCTTGAAGTACTCAGTATGTCAGCTAAGTAAATCAAACAGATAATGCCACTGTAATATGCTGAATGCTAAGAGGTACATGCAAGATGTTAAGCAGTGCATTGAGGATGATGGGCAGAGAACCAGCAGATGGTGAAATGTTTATGTTGCTGGACTCCCAGGCTGGGCCTTGGTTTGGGTCCCGGACCTGGTGGCTTAAAATTCACGCTGGGCACGTGTGCGTGCATGCCCAAGATCCTGAGAGAACGGAGAAGGAATTGCGGCATGGCCATCTCCCCTGGGCAGTGGTTTCTTGTTCTGTCTGTCGCTCCACAAAGCACATGTGCCCTATAGCAAAAATCTCTCTTAAAAAAAATGAAAAATTCAAGATGATGGGCAGTGCAGTAGGAAATGTGACCATCCAGTCCCTCCTGCACATACATGTTTATTGAGACATCTGCAGTGGAAGCCGATTATTGATTATTGATGCCTCCTCTGCCCCACGACATGGTAAAATCTTCCTTAAGCCTTTTGCTTAGAAAGCACCTTTGCTTCAACAAAGCTAAGCAGAGCTTGGGTAGGATCAGGGAACAGGTATTTGGTTTAAAGAAGAGAAGTAAAGAAGAGAAGTATAAGGAGCTACAAAATTCTATGGTTCCAAAGCCAGCATGTGGTGTAGTGTTAAAGCCCTGGACTTCCACGTGGCTGACTGCATCTCAAATCCTAGATTTGGCGGCATGAAACTCAATGCAGGACATATGCATGTGCCTGCCTCAAATCCAGACAGGATAAGGGATGGTGGCGTAGCTCTTCCCTCTGGGGGTGGGGGGTGATCTCTCACTTTTTCTCTCTCTGTCTCTCTGGTGAATGCAAGCTCATATAGCAAAAATTTCTCCAAAAAACCCAAATATACAAAGTCATGTTAGGCATTATGGACTTTTTTTCCTTCCTTTTTTTTTTTTTTTGCCAGAGGGCATGTGCTTTTGTCAAAGAGCAATAGAGACAAAGAATGGGAGAGGGAGAAATCCCTTCCCCCACCACGACTGGGGCATGGTCATAGCGCAGTCCCTTCTCCTCCATGCCTCTATCCTGCCCAGATTTCAGGCATGCATCACATGTGCTGTTTTATTTTTCAAGCTGTCGGGGCCAAGATTTGTACTGCACAGTAAGCCATGTGAGATCTAGCTCCCTTGACCATCGGACACTAGGTTGGCTCTAAGCCTAAGCACATTCTCTCCCCCACCTCACCCCCTCTCGATTTTATTTTATAATGTTCCTAGTAATTGTCATACATCTTTATGGTGCAGAATATGTTTTTTCAAATCAAGAATATTACTACATACACCATTTTCAAAAAATAATCTTACATTTCCTAAGCACATTCTTTTTGTGGGCCATTTGAATTAAACCCTGTTCATGGGCTGGGGGTCTTTTTTTATATGTCTCTTGTTCCTTTCAATGAGCTTATTAGCACAATCCCAAGCATAATACAAGCACTGATCTATTTGTTGGCAAGTGAAACAAACCTAACATATTGGACATACTTGAGATAACATTAGAATAAAACTAAGTATGGGGCCAGCAAGTGGTGTGGTGGTTAGGGCACTGGACTCCCACATGGTTGATCACAGTTCAAGTTCTGGACTTGGTGGCTTGCTTTTCCACTTTGCCTTTCTTTTTCTCTGTCTCTTTCTTGTTAAATTAAAATAAATAAATAAATAAATAAATAAATAAATAAATAAAAATTAAATAATTATTTAATTAAAAAAGAATAAAACTAAACATTACATGTATTAATTTTCATATAGCATCCTTTAGCTTATAAGCTCTTATTGCACTTTAATTTTAATAGTCTATTTGAGGGGCCTGCGGTTGGCATGGTGGTTAAGGTGCTGGACACTCTCACCTGACCGACCACAGTTCGAGTACCAGATCTGGTGGCTTGCTTTCTCAGTTTCCCTCTCTTTCTGTGTTTCTCTCTGGTCAAATTAAAATAACTGAATGAATAAATAAAATAAAATAAAATAATTATTTAAAAACAAACAAAAGATAGTCTATTTGGATTAGGCTTTTGATCTTTGTCCCCTGAGCAAAATAATACATTATGACTTATAAAAAAGGTAAAATAGCTGTGACAGAATGTTTTTAAAAGTTATTGGCATCAGCAGATGACATAATGGTTACATCACTGGGCTCCCACGCAGTCGACCATGGTTTGAGTCCCAGACCCAGCAGCTTAAAACTCAGACCAGGCATGTGTGTACATGCTCAAAATCCTGAGAGGAGAATGGAGGAGAAGGCACTACCATGTGGCCATCTCCTCTGGGGGTGACTTCTCGCTTTCTGTCTCTCTGTTTTTGTCTGTCTCTCCAGCAAGCGCCCACACCCTATAGCAAAAACCTCTCCACACACAAAAAAAGTTACTTATTTAATTTTATTTGTTGTTAATATTATTTTAGAGAGATTTTTGGTATAGGAGACCTATGCTCATCAGAGAGATAGAAAATGAGAACTCACCCCCCCTGCCCCAGGGGGGATGGCCACATCGCAATCTCTTCTCCATTCTCCTCTCAGGATTTGATGGGCCCACGCACCTACGTCTGGTATGAGTATTAAGTCGCTGGTCTGGGATTCAAACCATGGTCGACCACTTGAACGTCCAGCGATCTAACCATTATGTCACTGGTCCCTCATTGTTATTTTTTTTTTTTTGAAGGTTTGTGAACACTTTAATAGCATCATTTAGTTTCTCCTAACATCAATGTAAAGTAAGTATTATGTTTCTTTATATTAAAGCAAATCAAGCAATCAAGATATTTGCCATAATCAAATCTTAATCTTCAGAGAATAACATCTCCACAAGGTTGGCCTGAAGACACTCACATTCTACCAGTTTTTCATTTAAGTAGTACAGGTTCTGCAGTTCTTTTCACCTTTTTTTTTTTTTTTTTCTGGAGAGGTTTTTGCTATAGGGTGCGTGCGCTCGCCAGAAAGAGAGAGAGAGAGACAGAAAGCGAGAAATCACCCCCCAGGAGTATGGCCATGCCGCCGTCCCTTCTCCTCCATTCTCCTCTCGGGATCCTGGGCACGCGCACACACATGCCCGGCGTGAGTTTAAGCTACCGGGTCCAGGACGCGAACTGCGGTTGACTATATGGAAGTCCAGCGACATAGCCATTACGCCAACTGCTGGTCCCTTTTCACCTTTATTTATGAAGTCATTATTTGGATCTTCCCCATAAAGTCTCCCTCCTACTTGGCAGTGGATAAACACATATCCTTCACAAACATGCTGCAGCCTTTCTCATATGACTGGTTCAGCCTCTGCACAGGCGGCCTGCCAGCTTTTTGCTTTAGCGTCTTTAGAACCGTGGGTGAAAATGGTCTTGCTGCTGTACTGCTCCATCACCTAGTTGAATTCCTCAAAGCCCCACACATTCACTTCCTAGTTGCCGGCCATCAGAATCAGAGGGTTGACAGCTGGAGCCTTGATTGTTATTTTTAAAAATCTGACCAGAGAGAGAGAAAGGGAAAGTGAGAAAAAAAGCCACCAGGTTCAGGACTGGAACTGCGGTCAGCCATGTGGGAGTCCAGTGCTTGTGACAAAATATTTAAAACAAAGAGGGTTCAGGGACGGCAGGTGGCATGGTGATTAAGGTGTTAGATTCCCACATGGCCAAGTGCAGTTCAAGTCCTGGACCTGGCGGCTTGCTTTCTCACTTTCCCTTGCTCTCTCTCTTTGATCAAATTAAAAAATAATGATAAGGGACCAGGAGATAGTGTAATGGTTACATTGCTGGACTCCCACAGAGTTGATCGTGATACAAGTCTTGGACCTGGTGGGACCAGCAGTTCGTATAATGGCTATGTCGCTGGACTCCCATGTAGTCGACCACGGTTGGCATCCTGGACCTGGTGGCTTAAACTCATGCTGGGCGCATGTGTGTGCGTGCCCAAGATCCCGAGAGGAGAAGGGACTACAGTGTGGCCATCCCCCCTGGAGGGTGATTTCTCACTTTCTGACTCTCTCTGTCTGTCAGGCAAGTGCACGTGCCCTACAGCAAAAAAAAAAAAGGGGGGGGAACAGCAGTTAGCATAATGACTGTGTTGCTGGACTCCCACATAGTCGACCGTGGTTAGCGTCCTGGACCTGGTGGCTTAAAACTCACGCCAGGCACTTGTGCGTGTGTGCCCAAGATCCCAAGAGGAGAATGGAGAAGAAGGGATTGCAGCGTGACCATCCCCTCTGGGGGGTGATTTCTTACTTTCTGTCTCTATGTCTCTCTCTGTCTGGCGAGTGCATGCGCCCTATAGCGAAAACCTCTCAAAAAACAAAACAAAACAAAAAAACAAGTCTTAGACCTGGTGACTTAAAACTCATGGTGGGTGCGTGTTTGTGCATGCCCAAGATCCCGAGAGGAGAACGGAGGAGAAGGGACTGAGGTATGGCCATCCCAACTGGGGGATGATTTCTCACTTTCTGTCTCTCTGTCGTTCTGTCTCTCCAACAATCACACATGCCCTAGAGCAAAAATCTCTATTAAATAAATAAAAATAATAAAATTAAATCAAGAATCCCTAAAAAAAAGCTCAGACAAAATTTTGACAATTCACCAACATAAAAATGTTTTTTATTACTCTTCAAGAACTGTAACTCAACATTATATCTGCTTTATTTTGGAATAGGTATTTCTTTCTTTCTTTCGTTGTTTTTTTTTTTTTTGGAGAGGGTTTTTTGCTACAGGGCGTGTGCGTGTGCCAGAAAGATGGAGAGAGACAGAGAGATAGAAAGCGAGAAATAACCCCCGGGGGGATGGCCATGCCACAATCCCTTCTCCTCCATTTTCCTCTTGAAATCTTGGGCACGCATGCACACGTGCCCAGCATGAGTTTAAGCCACCAGGTCCGGGACTTGAACTGCGGTTGACTATGTGGGAGTTCAGTGACATAGTCATTACGCCAACTGTTGGTCCCTAGAACAGCTATTTCTTTAACTGACATTTGATACACAAACCTCACCAAAGTATTAACTTTTTTAAGTTAAAAATTTTCTTAGCTGAATTTGCATACATGAAGAAAACGAACATACTGGACAAGTCGCAGGCTAATGTCGAAGTACGACTGCTTTCAGCAATTACAGAAACCCCTTTTAAAGAAGATTTTACACTCACCTATGTTTGACTGTGAGATAGGCTAAAGATAGACAAAAATATGACACTGTTAGTGCTGCAAAGAAACTTATTTCTTTTAAAATTTCACTAAATAATACCAAGCAGTACAACAAAACATTAAAAATTCCCAGGGTCCTCCTAAAACTTAGGATGTCTTCTTTGATTTTTTCTTCTCTGCTTCTTCTTTTTCCTTTTCTATTTCAGTTACTTGTAACTCAATTTCTTTGGCACTAAACATCTGAAAAAAGAAAAACAATTTTAAAAGCAAATTTCAATTATATCAATAATATCTAAATATTCACTCTATGAAACAATACAGCATTTTACAAATGCCTATTTCCTATTTATAACTTTATGTTTTATAACTTCGAATATACAATGAAATGTTTCTAAAAGTTCAAAAGCAACACACTTGTAATAATTATAGACAAAACGAGATCCATGACAATTACACTATCACTGTGCCAAAAAAGCAGGGCAAAATGTGGTATTGTACTATGTATCCCATATATATATGTTTTGAAAACATTTTTTTGAGAGATTTTTGCTATAGGGTGCATGTACCTGGCGGAGAGACAGACAGAGATATATAAAGCAAGAAATCACCCCCTGAGGGATGGCCACTTCTCGATCCTTTCTGATCCATTCTCCTCTTGGATTCTTGGGCACACAAGCACTCAAAATGTGGTATTGTACTATGTATCCCATATATATATGTTTTGAAAACATTTTTTTGAGAGATTTTTGCTATAGGGTGCATGTACCTGGCGGAGAGACAGACAGAGATATATAAAGCAAGAAATCACCCCCTGAGGGATGGCCACTTCTCGATCCTTTCTGATCCATTCTCCTCTTGGATTCTTGGGCACATAAGCACTCGCGCCTGGTGTGAGTTTTAAGCTACCAGGTCTAGGACTTGATCTACAGTCAACTACATGGGAGTCCAGAGACATAAACATTATACCACATGTTGGTCCCTAAAACGATTTCCAAGAAAACAATTTCAGACTTTGAAGACATCTAAAACACCTCCTACAGAAGATGCTATGGTTGACTGTCCAAATATCTATCCTATTCTATTGTAGATGATTAGCATTAGCTAATACACAAATAAAATTATATTGAGACTGTTCCGAGGATGTCTTCAGTCTCCTAATTAGACTAAGAGGAGGAATTTATATTCCAAAGTTGGAGAAGGAATCTCTCTCTTTTCCCACAGGAAGTTAATGGATAATAAATAATTGTGATTGCCACTAGTGATCATGAAAAGAACCAACCTTGCCAGAACAAATTGATTTTAGGATGAAGTCAGTATTGAAAAGGTGAAGTGGAAACACAGGAAAAAACCTAGGTCCTTGAGAACACCATTGTGTAGCTAAACATATTGTGTCTAAAGCGAATTTATACTGTCATTTATGAAATAAAAATATTTATTATTGTTGCTGGGCACGTGTGTGTGCGTGCCCAGGATCCAAAGAGGAAAATGGAGGAGAAGGGACTGCGGCATGGCCATCCCCCATGGAGGGTGATTTCTCTCTTTCTGTCTCTCTGTCTCTGTCTGTCTGGTGAGCGCACGTATTCTATGGCAAAAACATCTCAAAAAAATATTTATTATTGTTTAAGCCAGTATGAATTGGAGACTTTTGCTTTGTTTTGTTTTTTAATGTGTAGACTAAAGCATTCATTCTAACCCATTACAGATCTGCTTTCTTTAATTTAGTCCCAGGACCATGGAAACAGTTTAATTTTTTGTCTATGAAAATTTTTAGTTTTCAGTAGGACCTATTTTCAAATGTCTGCCAAAAACTTCATCTAGGGAACCAGCAGTTAGCGTAATGGCTATGTCTCTGGACTCCCATGTAGTCGACCGCGGTTCACGTCCCGGACCCGGTGGCTTGAAACTCATGCTGGACATGTGTGCGTGCGTGCCCAAGATCCCAAGAGGAGAATGGAGGAGAAGGGATTGCGGCGTGGCCATCTTCCCTGGGGGGTGATTTCTCGCTTTCTGTCTCTTTGTCTCTCTCTGTCTGGCGAGGGCATGCGCCCTATAGCGAAAATCTCTCCCCCACCAGTCTGGCGAGTGCATGCGCCCTATAGCGAAAATTTCTCCCCCATCAAAAAAAAAACATAAAAACTTCATCTAGTATATTTCTGGGCCAGCAGTTTTAACACTCAGTGGCTGACAAAAGGTTTACAATGATAACACTAGAGTTACCACAAAGGAATATAGAAAGATTATCATGCAAGGTATTAAAATTTAAGTCTTATAGAGGCTCAAGGTACTTTCAAGTAAAAAATAGAGAAAATAGATAAAAACCAATAGATAATCAGAAAAAGATGGAGGTTCTCTGACACAATGAATGATAACATTATGTCAAAAGCCAGAAAGCCAACAATTAAATAAAAATTGCAGCTGAATGACACTAGCTGGAAGCCTATCTTGATTTCGGATGATCTAAAAAGAGGATGATAAATGCTTTCTATCTGGTTTAAGAAATTAATTTCTATACAAAATATGCTATACAGACCCCATATACTGATTCAGTAGGGGTTCCTCTTTCAGGAACATATATGTATATGAGAAGGTCTATATGGAGATCTTTGCACAGCTGTGTCTTCAAAATGAATAGGACAAGACCAGCATGTGGCATGGTGGTTAGGGTGCTGGACTCCCACATGACTGACTATGGTTCGAGTCCCAGATCCAGTGACTTGAAACTAAAGTCAGGTGCGTGTGCATGTGTGCCCAAAATCATGAGAGGAGAATAGAGAAGAAGAGATTGTGGCATGGCCATTCCCCCTGGGAGGATGCTCTTTCACTTTCTGTCTCTCTGGCAAGTGCATATGCTTTATAGAAAAAAAAAAATAAAAGAATAAGGAGAGGCCAGGAAGAGGCATAGTAGTTAAGGCACTGGACTCCCACACAGCCAATCGTGGTTCAAATCATGGACCTGGTGGCTTGCTTTCTCACTTTCTCTCTCTTCCTTTCTCTCTCTCTCTCTGCTGAGTGCATGTGCCCTACTGCAAATTTAAAATAATAATAATAAATTTAAAAAAAATTTTTTGAGAGAGATTCTTGCTATAGGTCATGTGTGCTCACTGGAAAGACAGAAAGACAAAGTGAGAAATCACCCCCCAGGGGGATGGCCACACTACAGTCCCTTTCCACTGTTCTCCTCCTGGGATCGTGGGCATGTATGCACCCGTGCTTGATGTGTGTTTCAAGTTGCTGGGTCCAGGACTTGAACTGCGGTCGACTATCTGGGAGTCCAGTGATGTAGCCATTACACCATCTGCTGTTCCCAAATAAATAATTTTTTAAAAGGATAGGGATTAGTATCTGCTTGCAGTAAGCATGTACAAATGAGTGAATATTGGCCTCCAGAATAAAAGCTGAAATCATGGTATCACTGGATGCTAATGGATGTCTCATGCTTATAATTGAAATTTATAAGTTATCAATAACATTTTAATTTTTGTCAAAAATATTTTTATTAATGACTTACCTTTAAAGGTTGATTTCTTCTTATTACAGCAAGTTCAATGTTTTTTCCACCAGACTGGACAACCTAATGTAGAACGAGTATAATATTATAGTCACTTAAGCAAATTTTCTGTTTAATAAAAGGATGAGGATAAAAACATGATTTTTTGAACATACTTTATTATGTAACTTACTTCTAGCAAAGCTCTTATTGCCAATTTGATAGCCTCGTTGTCATTTGCTATAACATCCTCTGTGTAATTCTTTTCTAGAAATTCTCGAACAGTTTTAGCACTTCGACCTATTGCATTTGCCTTGAAAAATAAAAGATAATTACTAATAATACTGAAATACCAATGAATTTATGTCACTAAGTTTGGGGCTTTGCAGTTCACTCCAGTATTCCTCAATAGAATTACAAACAGAAAATTACAGATTTGAAAACTTAGCGAACATTTCAATAGCTCATTTGGTATGTGAATAAACTGTAATAGTAGCATGACTTTCATTTTCAAGCATACCAACACTTTATCCTAGCCCACTCTTCCTATTAGTGGAAATGGCTTCCAAGTCCTTAGTAACCAGAAAAGATTGAAAAATCTGGACCTCTAAAAGATGTGCAGAGAGGAGCTAGACCATGGCACACCTGGTCTACTTCCCTGTGGGCAGTAAAATGTAATGCTGCCCACAGGGAACGTTCTGGGTTCATGTCTGAAGAACTCCCCAAGTACTCTGGGCATGCACATGCCCATGATCCAGAACTGAGTAAGGCTAGGGTGGACTGCAGCATGAAAACCCTGATGAGTTTATTTCTCTGTTTCTCCTTTGCTCATGGAAGAAAGAAAGAAAGAAAGAAAGAAAGAAAGAAAGAAAGAAAGAAAGAAAGAAAGAAAGAAAGAAAGAAAGAAAGAAAGAGATGAAGAAGAAGAATTAGAAGAAGAAGAAGAAACAAGCTGTCACTTTACATTATGGTGCAAAAAGGAAAGGGTAAAAAAAAAAAATCAATATGAAGAAGAAAGCTGTGTGGGCAATAGGTGGCATAGCATTTATGTCACTGGACTCCCATGGCTGACCATGGTTTGAGTCCGGGCCTGGTGGCTTGAAACTCATGCCGGAAGCATGTGTGTGTGTGCCTAAGATGCAGGGAGGAGAATGGAAGACTGCAGCCTGGTCATCCCCCCCTGGGGGGGGGTGACTTCTCATTTCCCTCTCATTGTCTTTGGTGAGCACATGGGCCCTAAAGCAAAAACCTCTAAAAAAAAAATAAATAAATAAAAGAAAGCTATGTACATAAGTAAGACTGAACATCACTTCCTTAGTACTTAGAATACAGTGGTCATCTAATTTACTGACTCATGATCTTCTTTGACTCTATAAGTAAAGGTTCCTATTATTGTTCCCCATTTTCTTTGTTCCTTAGTGATTTTCATCAGATGAAGGAAAGAGAAATATCTTCAGGTAGTAGATGTCATGTTCTTTCAACTCAGCCTAAATATGCAGATTAGTATTAGTGATGATGATTAATTTACTGGGTCATTGGAAAAGTCATGACGTATTTTTTCTGTGAAAAACTGTGTGTCATGATTTTTCCAGCAACCCAGTACATTAACAGCATACTTATTTGCCAGTAGGCCAGTAGTACTTAATCCCAACTACTAGACGAAGAAATGAATGCAGGTTAAAATTGGGTTTCTCAGCTTCAGGCCTGTTAACATTTTGTGCCACGTAATTATTGGTCGTGGAGGCTGTCCTGTGTATTATATGAACTGCTACAGCATCTATCCACTACCAGCCAGTAGCAGCTCCCCCTTCCCATGTGACAAACAAACATGTCTCTAGACATTACCAAATGGTCCCTAGGAAGGACAAAATCACCTATTTGTAAACCTCTGGCTCAAATAATCTTTCCCAAGACCATGTAGGGAGTAAATAGAAGAGCTGAGCTTTGAAGCCAAGTGGTCTGAATTGACGAGCTGAGATTTTAACTCCATACTTCCTGTGCTCCACGTGCACCTTTGCTATGGGGACCTAGAGTAGAAAGGATGCCATCTTCTCACTGGTATTAAATGGGGGGATGTCTCAGTGATAATTCATTTGTATGATGATTACATCATTACAGGAAGATTACAGGAAAAAGAACTCAAAGATTTTTAGAAAGGGAGCATAAACACACGACTTTTGCCCTGCATGACAGAATATTGTTCTGGTTAGAAGAAAATCCTTTTCACTTCACATAACTTTTTCTATGCTGGTATATTTCTTAGAATTATTAAATAAACAGCTGTTAAACTTTTTAAATTAAATTTTGTGGCCTAGAAATTTCACTAGATCAAAAGTAGTCTTTAGTCTGGTATAGCTTCAGAGTCATTTCCCCCCACCCCCCGCAACTGGTTGCTGCCCAGAGAAGTACATAAGAGTGGTTTATCTAAAAATCTCACTGGACTCTTTAAGTTATCCTGTAAATTCCTGGTAACTTTCCTGTCCATGTGCTCCAATGGCTAATGTAAAAATTCTTTACCTCTTAATTAACTGGTGTCCTGTTCTCATCACGCTCAAACCGCCACCCTGTCTGACCCCCATCTCCTAGCCCAACCCACTTTGACAAAGTCTCTGATAGTTCTGCAGTGTTTCTGTTGCCTGCCTGCTCAGAGTACTAACAATTTTCTGGGCAGAGACTATTAGCTGTCAATCCTAAAATCTATCTTCCTTTATGATGGAAATCTAGGCAATGTGATTGCTGAAAAAGGTCATTTCCTAGCCTCTGTTATTAATACGTATATACAAGTGGAAGTCATTGGGTGGAGCTTCTAGGAATCATTGCTGTCTGGAATTCAGGCATGCTGGCTAGAGGTCTAGCAGCAACTTTGAGAGCATGAGGAATAAAAGATAAATACCAGCATCTGCCTGCTTTCTAACCTCTCATTATGTGAGAAAAATCAGCCCTTATGGGTTCATCACCGTGAGAAAAATCAGCTCTTATGGGTTCAGCATCTTAAGGTCTTTGTTGATGACAGTCAAAAGACTGGTACACTTCTGAAGTGTTTCCCGTGATACACTGTCCAAACACCTCCATAAAGGAAAGCCTTATTCCTACAAATGCTGAAATACCAAGGGCAGAGAGCCCTCTGATCTTAATCCTCTTGTTTCATAATAGCTGCCTCTCATGTGAAATCATGTGCCCTTCTAGGGGTGGCCATAGTCAATGAGTGAGTGATGAAGAGATATTAATGTCCAGTCCCTTCACCTCAACTTGGAACAACATCAAAGAGCCATCACAGATCTGGAGCTCACAGGAATTGACCAAGGCCCTTACTGAGACTCACTGTATCCCAACTTCTCCCTCTGCCCAATCCTGATCCCTTTCCTTCAACAAATGTTGATCCCAATTGTACTTCCTTCTCCCCCGCTCCTCCGGGGCATGTGTACTTGCTGCAGAGAGGGAGAGGAAAGAGCGAGAGAGGGAAAGTGAGAAAGCACGCCCCATGGGGAATGGTCATGCCATAATCCCCCCTCTCCTCCTTCCTTTTGGGACTTTGGGTACCCACGCACACATACTCAGAGTATTTTTTAAGCTAGTACATCCAGGACTCTAACCATACAGTCAGCCATGTGGGATCCAGTCACCTGAACCACTATCCCATGGGCTGGTCCCTAGTACTTCCTAATAATACCTTTCCTGAAAATAATTTGTCTCCGTTTCTTTTTCATAAGGCTTAATTTTTGATAATCTTTCAAAGTTCAGAAATTACTTGTCTGTTTTGCCCTTTAATGCTTATGTTTTCTGCCAGTGATCATGGGTCTTACAAAACACACATTACGAAATTCAGGACAAGGCTCCTGGCCCCCAGTTATCTTTCCTTGAGACTGTGTGACCCTAAGAAAGACAACGCCTCAGCTGAGATGAGAAAATCAGTTTTTCTCCTCTGAAGGTTTGCTAGCTTTCAGAGTAAAGCTCCATAAAGGTGCTCTCCCATACTAAAAAGTAGAGATGTGGGAATAAATAAGAAATTTTATTCATGATAAATAAAGTTAACAGTAATTTACATTACCTTTGAAATATAAACAACAGACAACAAAACTGGCCAAGTGTTTTCAGGAACATTGAATTTGAAGGGTATAATTAACAAACTTTAAACCAAGGTTCTATGTCTTTTATGGCAGCATTTTCCAAAGTGGATTCCACAGAACATGAGAATGAAGAGATGATCTACGAGAAAGGGTTCTAAATGCAAGTAATCTTGGAGACTACTATTTTACCTCCTCCTAGGAGATTTACAATGTTTTTCAGAAAACGCAGAAGTTCTTCAGCAATGAAACTCACTAAATGTCCTTAGACAAACATTTCTCCAAATTACTTAGTGATAGCTTCTTTAACTTAAACCTACTAACATCAAAAGAAATTCATTTTGAGAAATAGTGTACTCAAGTACATATTCATTTTGGTCTCATTTTGAAGTGTTATGTCCCAAACTGCCAATAGCAAAACATGCATCCAAAATCATTAATACCGTTAGTAATGGTGGGCATTAAGTCTATGAATGCAGATCTCCTTAAAGTGGTATAGATACATTTTTAAATCAAACAACTCCTTCACAAATAGCATATGAGATGCTACTTTTCATCAATGTTCTTTATAAGCTAAATTTCATTGATTTAAAATATTTAAAAAATGCAAGCTGCTCAAGAAACACACATTTAACTGAAATAAAAGTTTTGAATATAAAATTTGAGTGCTAATGACCAGAGTGGCATCCCTACAAATCTACAAGCTATACTGTAAGTAACAGAAAGTAGATTTTTATTTCTTTGATACGCATTTTGGTATTAATATTTAAGAACTACTAAACAAGAACACATTGAGTTCCTGCAACTAAGTATCTATAAAGTATTATTATTTTATTTTTAAAGCTTATTTATTTATTTATTTATTTTTGCCATAGGGAGTGAGTATTTGCTAGAAAAAGACAGAGAAAGGCAGTGAGAGGGAAAGTGGCCATGCTGCAATTTCTTCTCCTCCATTCTCCTCCTGGGATTTTGGGCTTGTGCAAATATGTATGATCCCTACAGATATGTAAACTAATGCTATAGTCCAAGGATCAGAAAATTATAGCTTATAACCAGTTCTCTGTTTTTTAACTAAAGCTTTATTGCTTCATGGTCATGCCCATTCATTTATGTATTGTCTACTACTGGTATTTTGCTATTTGGGAGAGTTAGATACAACAGTGACTATATGACCTACAAGACCAGAATATTTCCTATTTGGCACCATAAGAAAAAGTTTCCCAATCCCCGATATAAAATAGCAGTTCAGGGACCAGTAGATGGCCTAATGGCTACGTCGCTGGATTCCCATATAGTAGACCATACGCGCGCTGGGCGCGTGTGTGTGTGTGCCCAAGATCCCAAGAGGAGAATGAAGGAGAAGGGACTGAGGAGTGACCATCCCCCGGGGCGGTGATTTCTTTTTCTTTTTTTTTTTTTTGAGAGGTTTTTGCTATAGGGTGCGTGCACTCACCAGAAAGACAGAGAGACAGAAAATGAGAAATCACGCTGCAATCCCTTCTCCCCCATTATCCTCTTGGAATCTTGGGCACGCATGCACATGCACCCGGCGTGAGTTTAAGCTGCTGGGCCCAGGGCTCAAACCGCAGTTGACTACATAGGAGTCCAGCGACATAGCCATTACTCTAACTGCTGGTCCCCCAGGGGGTGATTTCTCACTTTCTGTCTTTCTGTCTCGCTCTGTTATTCTGGCAAGCCCATGTGCCCTATAGCAAACAAGCCTTTCCAAAACAAACAAATAAACAAACAAACAAAAAAACCCGAGCAGTTTAATTTAAAAATGTTGGCCAGCAGGTGGCATGGTAGTTAAGATACTGGACTCCCACATAGCTGCCATGGAGTCTTGCTTTCTCACTTTCCCTGTCTCTGTCTTTATGTCTCTCTGGTGAGCACATGTGCACTATAGCAAATTCAAAAGAAAATAATAATAATTAATACAATTAAATCATAAAAAAAGAATTTCAAAGTGTTACTGTTTGTGTTATACTTACTGGTATCTACCATATTGTTGAGAGAGATTATGTGCCTTAGGTCCCCAGACCAGGTTCTATTTTGGGGGGCTTATTTATACAGCTGGTAATCAATAATTTAAGAATTGTTTTTATTTTATTTTATTTTATTATTATTATTATTATTTTTAAAGTTTTACCAGAGAGAGAGAGGGAAAGTAAGAAAGCAAGCCTCAAGATCTAGGACTCAAACTACTGTTGGTCATGTGGGAATCCAGCACCTTAACCACCATGCCACCTGCCAGCCCACACAGCTGGTAATCTTGAGGCATGGTAATGTCTTTCCTCGGATGAAGGGTGAACTAGCTTATCGCTTGCTATAAAAGTAGCAGATTCTCCATGCTCAGTGATCCCTGGCTGTGAAGTAAACTAACTTTGTACATGGCATCCAACCAAGTCACATACACCGACCCCATGGGACTAAGGGACATAGGGAATCTATGCAAAGAGGCTGATACTCATGCTGCTTTCCGCATCATAAGTAATAACGTCCTTCATGTCTGGCCCTGAGGGTCTTGTTTCTTCTGCCAGTACCCATGAAATAGGAGCAGGCTAACTTATTAGCGTGAAGTAGTGTAAAATCAAATCCCAGACCCAATAATTAGAAATTAAAACTGGGAAACTTTAAAAATCCTTAATTCATTCAAAAATAATAAACCCATTCCATATTATATTAGTCTACCTGGTCTACCCTAATGAAATACCACAGACTCAGACTCAGTCTCAGTGGCTTAAAAACTGAAATTAATTTTCTCAAAGTTCTGGAGGCCAGAAGTCTAAGATCAAGGTGACAGCAATTTTGTTTTTTGGTGAGGACTCTCTCCCTGGTTTGCAGAAAGCTGCTTTGTCACTGTGTCCCCACATGGCCTTTCTTATTATGTATGCATGTGCACACAAAAGAAAGAGCTTTCTGGTATCTTCTCTTCTTATAAAGATACCAATCCTATCAGATTAGGGCCCAACTCTCCTACAACTTCACTTAACCTTAATTATCTCTCCAAAGGCTCTATCTCCAAATACAGTAACAATTCAACCTATGAATTTTGGAGGACACAATGTAGACCACAACACATGTTAATATAAATATTTTTATAACAAAATTATATTATGCAAATCCAACAAATAATTTTTAAGAGAAGAGTAAGCACTCATATTGTTGCATGTATTTTTTTTTTAAAGAGACTTTTGCTATAGGGTACATGCTCTCACCAGAGAGAGATAGAGAGACAGAAAGTGAGAAATCCCCCCCACACACACACACACACCAGGGGTATGGCCACACTGCAATCCCTTCTCTGTCATTCTCCTCTTGGAATTTTGGGCATGCACACATATGTACCCAGCATGAGTTTCAAGCTGCCAGGTCCAGTACTCAACCGTGTGGGAGTCCAGCACCTTAACCATTATGCCATCATCTGGCTCCTTGGTGAGTATTTTTATTGTCTGGATTTGTAAAAGAAAGCTGAATTGGTTTGCATTCAGTATATTATACTATTTATGCTGAAAATAGCCCTACACAAATATATAATTACGAAAGGGAGGAATAGGTTCATGCCATTCTCAGTAGAGTGTAGATATTTCTCTCAAAAGGTAGTAGTTTTAAAAATTCATTTATTTATTTTTGCCAGAGGGTACATGTGCTAAGTATAGACAGTAAGAGAGAAAAAGAAAGTGAGCACGTTTCTCTCATGGGGAATGACCATGCTGCAATCCTTTCTCCTCTGTTTCTCCTTTTTGAGATTCTGGACACACATACACACATCTCATGTGGTTTTGTTTGTTTGAGAGGTTTTTGCTACAGGGCGTGTGCGCTCACCAGAAAGAGAGAGACAGAGAGACAGAAAGCGAGAAATCACCCTCCCCCCAGGGGGGTGATCCCTTCTCCTCTACTGTCCTCTCGGGATCTTGGGCACGCATGCATATACGCCTGGCATGAGTTTAAGCCACCAGGTCTGGGACTCGAACCGCGATCTACTACGTGGGAGTCCAGCGACATAGCCATTACACTAACTTTTGGTCCCTCATGTGGTTTTCTTTTTTCTTTTTTTTAGAGGAGCAAAAGCATCACTTTAACTGAACTTTGACAATGACATTGCATACCAGCACAAGGACGAGGTAGTGGAGAGGGAAGATGATCAGCTTCCTGTTCCCCAACCAGCTTTGACTTTAATGGCAGGGCCCCAGCAACCTAGAAGTACCTCACTCAGCCTCTCCCTGAAGTGGGAAGGAGCAGGGGACTGAAAATCAGAGGCTCAAAACTTAAAAGTAGACAGAAGGCCAGTCCAGGGACAGAGCTGGAAACCAGGGAGGGGCTGAAGAGCCTGGGGAGTCCCTTAGCGCAGGTCTTGGCAGTGAACATGCCCCTGGCCCTGTGCAGGATGGAGTCCTTGGCGGCGTCATAGGGGTGCTCTTTGGATGGGATCTCCAGGACAGATGGAATGGAGTGTTGGTGGGTGTCCAGAGCGTGCCGCACCATCTCCGCGATGTACTGGTTGATCAGGATGATGCCGATGTCTTGCTTAAGAAACTGCCGGAAAGTGTCTTCGATTTCACTGATGGTTGTATCCTTCTCCACCACCAGGAAATTGGGATGGCGGTTCTTGTTAAGCTACCCTATGTCGCCCAGCAGGAAGCCTGTCACCGTGTCCTCATCTCCATCACCGTGATTCGCTTACCCTTCCCCGCC
>NW_006159919.1:1929644-1941216 GCF_000334495.1 Tupaia belangeri chinensis
GCTGCAATCCCTTCTCCTCCATTCTCCTCTCAGGATCTTGGGCATGCAGGCACACGCGCCCGGCGTGAGTTTTAAGCCACTGGGTCCGGGACATGAACCGCGGTCGACTACGTGGGAGTCCAGCGACATAGCCATTACGCTAACTGCTGGTTCCCCCTCATGTGGTTTTTCAAGTCGCCAGGAATGGGACTCTAACCATGTAGTTGGCCATGAGGAATCCAACCACATTACCTACCAAGCTACAGGCTGGTCCAATAGTAGTTTCTTTTCTTTTTTCTTTCTTTCTTTCTTTTTTTTTTTTTTTTTAAGAATTATTTATTTAATTTCATGTATTTATTCATTTATGTTTAATTAGATCAGAGAGAGACATAGAGAGAAGGAGAAGGAAAGTGAGAAAGCAAGCCACCAGGTCCAGAACTTGAACTGTGGTCAGCCATGTGGGAGTGTCCAGCACCCTAACCACCATGCCACCTGCTGGCCCCCAACAGTAGTTTCTTAAAAGTTAATACCAAGACCTGGTGGCTTGCTTTCTCACTCCTTCCCCTCTTTTTCTCACTCTGCCCTTCTCTAGCTAAATTAAAATAAATAACTAAAGTTAAATAAAATAATTACTTTTAAAAAGTTAATACCAACTATATCAACTTGGAATCTCTAATCACATGAATAAACTTTTGTATTTTTTCTGTATAAAGTCTCTTGGCTTATCATTTTTTAAAAAAGATTCATCCATTCCTCTTTTATTACTATTACTAATTTTTTCTTATTAGAGAGTTGTTTTTTTGTTTTGTTTTGTTTTGTTTTTTTTTGCTGTAGGCCACGAGTGCTCACCAGAGAGACAGAGAAGGAAAGCGAGAAATCATTGCCCAGAGTGAATGGCCATGTCCCAATTCCTCCTTCTCCATTGTCCTCTTAGGATCTTGGGTACACAAGCACGTGTGCTTGGCGTGAGTTCTACACCATGGAGTCCAGTACTCAAACTGCGGTCAACTATGTGGAAGTCCAGCAATGTAACCATTACATCATCTGCTGGTCCTCACTATTATCTTTTTATTGCCAGAAGGCACATGCATTTGCCAAGGGGGGGGGGAGAGAGAGAGAGAGAGAGAGAGAGAGAGAAAGAGAGAAAGCATGTCCTAATGGGGCACAATCATGCCACTATCCTTTTCTTCCATTTCTCCATTCCACTAGAACTAACCTGTTTGACAAGGTTGATCAGAAATTGGTAGATTACTATTGTATATTCCGCTGTCCAGATTCCTGAGATATTGAATAAAATTATCTTTCACAAATAAAAATGTACAAAAATTTCAGACATCTCTTTATTCAGAAATTTTAACACAAAGTCAACCTTGTGATGTACTTTTTTTTTGTTTCTTTTTCTTTTTTTTTTTTGGTCATAAGGTGTGTACACTTGCCAGAAAGAGACAGAGAGAGGGAAAGTGAGAAATCAGCCCCTAGTGGGGAAAGGCCTCACCACAATCCCTTCTCCATTCTCCTTTCAGGATTTTGGGCACACATGCACATGCACCCAGTGTGATTTTCAAGCCACCGGATCTGGAACTCAAACTACAGTCAGCCATGTGGGAGTCCAGCTCCTTAACTACCATCCTACCTGCTGGGTCCAAATGTCTCAGTTTTAATTTCTCTCTCTTTATTGTTTGTATTATTTTGTTTTAATTTGCTATAGGGCATGTGTGCTCACAGGAGAGAGACAGGGGAATGAGAAGAGGGGTGAGGAAGTGGCTAGGGAGGAAGAAAATATCCACCAGGGGGATGGCCAAGCTGCAATCTCTTCTCCATTTTCCTCTCAAGATTTTGGGCACATGCTGTCCTGCGTATTTTTCAAGTCACTGGGTCTGGGACTCAAACATCACTGCTGGCCATGTGGGATCCAGACACCTTAACCCTTATGCCACCTGCTGGCCCCAGTTTTAACTTTTAATGATCCACAGAAATCAGTAAAGCTTTTGCTTTGAATAGATCTTTTATCATGCAAGATTTTGTAATATCACGCATGTTTTGGTCACTTAGAAAACACTGGTTCACTGAATTATGCAGATTTTCCAAATGTTGACCTTGACCCATTTGATTTCTAAAATATCAAATAATTATGCTAATTAATTTTACTAAGCAGTCTTATCAAATAATTTTTTTTTTTTGAGAGAGGTTTTTGCTATAGGGCGTGTGCGCTTGCCACACAGACAGAGACAGACAGAGAGACAGAAAGTGAGAAATCACCCTCCAGGGAGGATGGCCACGCCACAATCCCTTCTCCTCCATTCTCCTCTCAGGATCTTGGGCATGCATGCACACGTGCCTGGAGTGAGTTTAAGCCACTGGGTTCAGGACTCAAACTGCAATCAATTACATGGGACTCCAGCGACAAAGCCATTATGCTAACTGCTGGTCCCCTCAAATAAGTTTTTCAATACTGAGGATCTGTCAAGTTAATTGTGGCAAATACATGTTTTCCTAAATACTAATTTTTGCTTGAAAACTTGAATGTTATCATTGGTAAAGAATACTGCCAGGTGTTTGCATAAGTTAATAGGCTCAGTTCACTCATTCTTAGGGCTATGTCTTGTCTGAGTAAGCATAGTTATTCTGCCATCGTTCTACCAAGTAAAAAGAAACGTCCATAAAAATGGGCTATTTCAGCTTACACCACAAACGATGGCAAAATTGCTTTTCCTCAAAACAGCCACTGTACCTATACCACAAACGATGGCAAAATTGCTTTTCCTCAGAACAGCCACTGTATGTACGGCAAATGTACATTATGTAGACTTTCATTTCATCACAAAGAATGTTCAAAAGATATGTACTTGAGTCAGGATTTAATAAAATTAATAATTTTTACTGTTTTATCAAAGACAATGATGGGAAAATCAAATTTATTTACAGCAAATGCATGATGATAAAAAAATGAGTACTAATACAGTTAGGCACTGAAGTACCAGCAATTTTATCCACCATTGTTTTTATACCTGTGGCATAAGGCATATATACACATATGCCCGACATGCATTTCAAGCTGCTAGGGTCAGAATTCACACTGCACTTGGGCATGTGGGATCCAGCTCCCTTAACCAGTAAGATACTGGTTCTCTTTTTCTCTTTTAAATCCCCTCCAATTAGGTTTTCATCACTATTGCTCTATCCAGCCTGTTTTTGTTACGGTCACAAATGACGTGCATGTTGCCAATTCCAATAATTTCAGTCTTATCTGACCCAGCAGTGACACTGCCTCAGTTATTAGCCTCTTTAAAAGTTATTTTCATTTAGGAACCAGGATTGCTTACTGGGTTCCCCTCCTTCACAGACTATGCTAGATCCTTCCCAACCGTTCACTGGTATAAATCAGATCTTGCCTGGATCATTGGACACAGCCTCTAACTTGTTTCCCTGTTTTTTTCTGCTTTTATTTCCTACAATCTATTCTCAATACAGCAACCAGAGAGATAATTTTAAAATATAAATCAGATCATGTTACTATCACACAATATGCAAAAACCTCAAATGGCTTTCTATATCACTCTACTTAATAACCTGAGTTATTTCCATGGTCTTCAGATCTAATCCATTTCTTTCTACCTCAGCTACTCCATCTCTTCCCACAATCTTTCTTGTTGACTTGCTGTGGTGTGGTCATGTGCTCTAGCACAGAGCGTAGCTCTGGCTGTAAGAACCTCCTTGATCTATGGAACATGCTGCTGCCTTGGGATTCTTCCCTTTTTGTTTCTTCTGTTCGGAATACCTTCACAATTAACTGCCTGGGTTGCCCCTTCGCTTTCTTCAGGTCTCTGCTCAAATATCACCTTTTCAAAGGGGCCTTCCCTGACCACCTGTACTCACCAGTCACTCTCTACCCACTTAACCATGTTCTCTCTTTTTCTTTCACAGCATTTGTATGTTATACACACACATGACCCTTGTCATATTATATATTTATATTGTCTTTCCTTCCCCTCTATTATTTTGTAGAGGTGGAGATTTCCATATGTTGTGTTCACCTCTATATACCCAGAATCGAGAACAGTATTTAACCTGTAATAAGAATTCAATATTTATAAGCTAAATATTTGTTAAATGATGAACTGTTTTAAAAATTTCACAACTTTTGGAGCCAGCAGATGACATAGTGATTCCATCACTAGACTCCCACATAACCAATCATGGTTCAAGTCCCAGACCCAGTGGCTTCAAAATCACGCCAGGCGTGTGTGCACCCAAGATCCCAGGAGGAGAATGAAGGGATTACTGTGTGGCCGTCCCCCTGGAGGGTGATTTCTCACTTTTCCTCTCACTATCTGTCTGTCTCTCTCTGATGGTATACATGCCCAAAGGCAAAAACCTCTAAAAAAAATGCACAACTTTTGATGGTGAATTATCTTTGGAAATCCTATAATATCTATAAGTGCAGAGGTATCATTAGCTCATAGGCTTAATCCTCTGGTAGTTAATTCCTTCTTCATTTCTGGCCTTTTAGAATTTTCTTTATGATTATGACTTTGCATTTAAAAAAATGTTAAGGATTATTCTAGCGCTGTAGGTGTTTATAGGAGAGTTTTCAGTTAATGTAATTTGCCAAACTCCAGAACCTACTATTCTAACTAAAGAATATTTTTTTTCTAAGTCAAATACAAAAGGACATACTGTGTGGGCGCGTGTGCGTGCGTGCCCAAGGTCCCAAGAAGAGAATGGAGGAGAAGGGATTGCGGCGTGCCATCCCCCTTGGGGGGTGATTTCTTGCTTTTTATCTCTCTGTCTCTCTCTGTCTGATGAACTGTTTAAAAATTTCACAACTTTTGGAGCCAGCAGATGACACAGTGGTTCCATCACTAGACTCCCACATAACCAATCGTGGTTCAAGTCCCAGACCCAGTGGCTTCAAAAACAGTTAAGTACTCTTCTCAATTCTGGGTATATAGAGGTGAACACAACATATGGAAATCTCCACTTCTACAAAATAATAGAGGGGAGGGAAAGACAATATAAATATATAATATGACAATAGTACACATGCCTTATAGCAAAAACCTCTCCAAAAAACAGAAAAAAAAAAAAGGACATACTGTGCGATCTTACATGTGGAATCTAAAAAAACCCGAGCTCACAGAGGCAAAGAGAAGAATTATGGTTACCAGTGGCTGAGAAAAGGGAAGGGAATGGGGAATCATTGGTTAAAGGGTATAACATGTCACTTATGATAAATAAATTATAAACCTCTCCAAAAAACAGAAAAAAAAAAAAGGACATACTGTGCGATCTTACATGTGGAATCTAAAAAAACCCGAGCTCACAGAGGCAAAGAGAAGAATTATGGTTACCAGTGGCTGAGAAAAGGGAAGGGAATGGGGAATCATTGGTTAAAGGGTATAACATGTCACTTATGATAAATAAATTATGAGATCTATTGTACAGCATGGTAACTATAGTTAATGTATTGTATGTTTGTATATTGCTGAAGAGAGTAGATTTTAGGGATGAGCAGGTGGCATGGTAAGTAAGGCACTGGACAAACTCACATGGCCAACCACAGTTCGAGTCCCGGACCTGGTGGCTTGCTTTCTCACTTTCTCTCTGTCTCTCTCTAGTCAAATTGAAATGAATGAATGAATGAATAAAATTAAAAAAATAATAATAAAAAGAGTAGATTTTAAACGTTCTCAACACAAAATATAAGTATGTGAGGTGATGGATATGTTGATTAGCTTAATTCAATCATTCCACAATGTATACACAAATAATATTACATTTACCATAAATACATACAAATTTCTTACCAATAAACATTTTTTAAAGAATTATTTTATTTAACTTTATTTATTTAAATTTGACTAAAGAGAGAGAGAAAGTGAGAAAGCAAGCCACCAGGTCTGGGACCAGAACCACAGTCAGCCATGTGGGAGTCTAGATCCCTTAACAACCATGCCACCTGCTGTCCCCACCGGTAAGCATTTTAAAATACTTTCTTTAATATGAAAATATATAAGAAAAAAATGAGTGTTTCCTCACTGCAGTTGATCCACATACTGCCTGAGCTTTATGGCAACCTGTCAACAAGGCTGACTAATTTTGCTGGACTCTTCTGTCTTGGAAGGCAGCTTGCCCTCATTAGAAGAGAAACTTACTCAGAATACAAGTTTTTCTGGGCCAGCAGATGATGTAGAGGTTATGTCACTGAACTCCCACATGGACAACCGTAGTTTGGGTCCTGGACCCGGTGGCTTAACACCAGGCCCATGTGTGTGTATGCTCAAGATCTGGGGAGGAGAATGAGTAAAAGAGATTGCAGCATGGCTACCCCCCTGGGGGCTGATTTCTCACTTTCCCTCTACTGTCTGTGTTTCTCTTTCTATGGAGACCTAAGGCAAAAAAAAAAAAAGAAAAATCTCTTAAATAAAATAAAAGAATAAAAGTTTCTCTTACCTGTGTAAAATACTTCTATTAGGTGCCCTATCTGTGGACTTACTGAGTGATTTTTTTCACTATTATGATATCCCACAAAACACTGCTCCTGAGCAAGAAACTGAATGTGAGGAAGTGGGAAAATTAGTTGATGTTCATGGGATTCACTGGTCTTTTGTTCTCTATTGCTCTGGGCCATAGCCTCACAGAAATGTGAAATAGTCTGCTGAAGATTCAGCTGCAGCAGAAAACAGGGTGATGACATCTTATGGGTCAAAAATTCTGTTTTCCAAGATACCTAAGCACCCTGAACCATAAGCCAGTAATTAACTTCTCCAAGAGTCACAAGTCTAGGAATCAAGGAGTAGACACATGTATCTCATTAATACCGCTAATAGTCCACTTGTAAAATGTTTTTTTCCCTGTCCTCCTTGATTGTATTAATTTAAAGATTCTTGCTCCCGGGAGATGGGGGAGGTGATGTTTCTACTGGGAGTATAATAATTTCATTGAACTAGACACTGAGACTGCCAGTTGGCCATTTTAGACTTCTCATGCCATTGAACCAACAACCAAAGAAAGAGGGTTACTGTGTGGACGGTATGATTTATTCTAATTATCAGTGGAAATAAAATTATTATACAATGGGACCAGAGAAATATCTATCATGGGGGACCCAGCCAGATAACCACCAGGCCACAGCTGGCCCCATAATTCTTTATTAAAAGTAGAAAGACTATTTCTACTTAATGCAAGAAGCATTCATATGATGGAAAACTAATTTGGAAGAATGAAGATGTTTCTCTTATTTGTCTATTTATAAACACTTAGATTTGTTATATCTTTTCAACAGTAAGGAAAAGAAGCTGTTATTAATAAACCTAGATTCATCTCTATCTATTCAAAATCATTATAATTTCTGACTAGCTAAATGGTTACATTCATAAATGTGTGCCACCATCAATATTTTAATGAAACAAAATTTTGTCATCTCTGAGAGCATATACAATGAATACATTTACTCATCTAAAAAAAAAAGATCAACAAATTCATGACTCACTTTCCAAGCATGGTAAGTACCAGAGGGATCTGTCTGATATAATCTTGGAATTCCATCATCATCAAAGCCTACAATTAAGGCAGAAATACCAAAAGGTCTTCGTCCGTTGCTCTGGGTATATTTCTGAAAAACAAAATGTATTTTTAGGATAATACCTTACTTAGCAAATAAAAATCAGAGTAAAACATTGCTGCCCAAATAACCCACTTTTCTAATTCTTTTTTTTGGAGAGATTTTCACTGTAGGGCGCGTGCGCTCGCCAGACAGACAGAGAGAGACATAGAGACAGAAAGCGAGAAATCACCCCCCAGGGGGGATGGTCATGCCGCAATCCCTTCTCCTCCATTCTCCTCTCGGGATCTTGGGCACGCACGCACACGTGCCCGGCGTGAGTTTCAAGCCACCGGGTCCGGGACACGAACCGCGGTCGACTACGTGGGAGTCCAGTGACATAGCCACTACGCTAACTGCTGGTTCCCTATATTTTAATTTGACCAGAGAGGGACAGAGCGAGAGAGGGAGAAAGTGAGAGAGCAAGCCACCAGGTTCGGGACTTGAACCATGGTCGGCCATATGGGAATCCAGTGGCCTTGACCTCCATGCCACCTGCTGGCTCTAATTCTTATTCTATGTATGTTGAGATCCTTCCTGGATTAAATTCAATTTATGATAATATTTTTAAGAAATTAGAGCACAATATATAAACTAAAAATACAAACTACTTATTATATTATTAAATTTGTTTTCTTAGGGGCTGAATGGTGGCAAAGTAGTAAAACACAATTCTCTGCCAGGTTGCCCCACATGGGAAGGGTCCAGGTTCATGTCCAGACAGCCTGAGTACTCCAAGTATTACTGTGCTCATTTTACAAGGATGGTTAAAACTGGGGATAGATCATACAACTGAGACCCTGATGGCATGCTGTATGTTTATCTCACTCGTGGAAGAAATAAATTAATTAAAAAACTCTTCTTGTTGCTTTGTGTCCATTTTAGTAACATAACTAAATTATAATCTCTTCAATATAGCAGAGAACTGTGTATTTATGCAATAACATTTTGGTTCTCAGTAAAGCTGATTTCAATGAGCTGTGCTTTGAAAGGGAGCTCTTGGTTTACCTTGAGGGATGCTATAATTTTTACTATAATTATCAAATAATTTTACTAGTTACTATTATTACCGGGTATATTCTGTTCACTGTATACTAAGTTATCTCTACTGAAAAACCCGAGAAAAAATGTTTTTCAGTCGTAAGGCAATCTTGCCCCTCTCCCCATCTCTTTAAGACCCTCCTTTGTTAAGGTTTGACCAATGTGAACTCTTTATAACCAAATTACACTTATCACACCTCTTTTTAATTTTTTTAAAGTATTCTTTTCAATAGCCAGAGGGTGATTTCCAGAGAAAGATAGAAAGACTTAGAGAAGAGGGAGAAAGCACCCATATGAGGCGTAGTTGCATCCTTTCTCCATTTCTCCATCCTTTTGAAATTTTAGGCATGTAGACAGACACTTCTGGTGTGTTTTTCAAGCTGCCAGGGCTAGGATACAAACCATAGTTAGCCATGTGGGTTCCAGCTTCCTTAACCAGTAGGTGAACTATGGGACGGGCCCATTTCATTTTTAGTTTAAAAGAACCTTGCTTTCTCAGAGCCAGTAGACTTGTCTGTCAAACTTTCATCTAGCCCTGCTGCTGGTGGGTCTGACTGCACATCCCAGGTCTGATCCTTATTTTGTACTAGGTTTGTGAGAACAATAAATTCCATTTCTTTATAACTTCTACTTTGCAGCTTTGTTTTTGTTTGCTTAATGGTTTCAGAAGAAATCACATCTAAACCTGATCAGTTTTGTTTATTTAGGTTTGTAGATGAAAAAAATGACAGACGTTCTGTGGAAAACTTTAAAGAATTTTATGGCATCTCCAGAACTCTTTTAAAATTATTAGACTTATTATTTAAAATTGTAATACAATTCCCAACATTAATATTGATACAGACTTCCAGTGATTTTATCAGTCCACTCTACTGAAATAACCATATGACTATAAAGTATGTACGAGAAAGAGTAAGGAATTTAATAGATTTAATAGACTAAATGGTTGGAGTAATTAGTATTTCTGTGATAGGACCCATCATGATGGAAAACGAGAAAACATGAAGGAATCTATTAGAATATGAGCTTACCTGCTTTAAAGTAGCTATGAAGCGAGTTATATATTCTACAGTGACTGGATCCTCAACTGTGAGTTTGTGGCTCTGGCACTCCACACGGGCTCTGTTTATCACGACTCTAGCGTCAGCAGTCAGTCCTATAAAGATAGCCAAAACTTTATGTTTAAGTGAAAGGGGGAAAAGCTAAAAATGACTAAGAAGACTGAAGAAGACATGCTGAAAGCCTAGAAAGGCTGAAAGCAAAGCCTCTTGTGCCAAACAGAGAAGTTGTGAATACAAAGGAAAAGTACTTGAGGAAAAAAAAAATTTAAGAGCGATTTCTGCTATAGGGGATGTATGCTTGCCAGAGAGACAGAGAAAGACAGAGACACAGAAAGTGAGAAATCACCCCCTAGAGGGTATAGCCATACTGCAATCCCTTTTCCTCCATTCTCCTCTCAGGATTTTGGGCACACACATACACACACACACACGTGCCTGGCAATGATTTTTAAGATGCTGGGTCCAGAATTCAAACTGCAGTTGGCTACATGGGAGTCTAGCAATGTAAGCATTCCACTATCTGCTAGTCCCTTGAGGAAACTTTTTAACTTTATTTATTTATTTTCAATTTGACCAGAGAGCGACAGAGTGAGAGAAAGAGAGAGAGGGAAAGTGAAAAAGCAAGAGACCAGGTCTAAGACTCGAAACGAGGTCAGCCATGTGGGAGTCCAGCATCCTTAACCACCATGCCACCTTGCCAGCCCCAAGCCTTGAGGAAAATTTTTAAAAATACTACTGCACAGTTGGTGACATCTCAATGCATATTTCATAATCACTGGAAGAGAGGATTTTGAATGTTCATAACACAAGTAATGCTAAATGTTTGTGATTGTAGATATGCTTATTGCCCTGATCTGTATACACTGTATACAAGTATTGAAAAACCACACTGTGCCCCATAAATATGTACAACTATTATATGTCAATCAAAAATTATAGGGACCACCAGTTAGTGTAATGGCTATGTCGCTGGACTCCCATGTAGTCAACTGTGGTTCGCGTCCCGGACCCGGTGGCTTAAAACTCACGCCGGACGCCTGTGTGTGCGTGCCCAAGATCCCGAGAGGAGAATGGAGGAGAAGGGATTGCGGTGTGGCCATCCCCCCTGGGGGGTGATTTCTCACTTTCTGTCTCTCTCTGTCTCTCTCTGTCTTTCTGGCGAGCGCAAGTGCCCTATAGCAAAAACCTCTACAAAAAAAAAATTATATATAAAAAACCCAGCTACTCAAGTGAACACACAAATGATGAAAACGTAAAATAGCCTTACTGCTGGTATGGAGAAAATTTCAGTGGTCTGGATAGATGATCCAAATAGAATGTCTATATACTGTTTTTTAAATACATTGCTATTATGTACTTAATAGACTTTAGCATAGAATAAATGTAACTTTTCTATGAACTGAAAAACCAAAAAAATCATGACTAGCTTTATTGTGATATTCACTTTTTTGTGGTGATCTGGAACTGAACCTGTACTATCTTAGAGGTATGCCTGCATAAACACAGCACAACAGCAGTAACAGGGTCAACTCTGTAGCATGAGCAAACTAAGATCCGATGAATCATTATCTGCAGTCTATACATACCTGCAAAAGCCATGCAGACGTGGTCGTCAAGTGCACAAATTTTCCTCACAGTTCTTTCATCTTGAAGCTTTGCAACAGATTTTTTTTCTACCCCAAGCACAACTATATTGGTACCTCGAATTCCAACCTGTTAAATCATTAAAAAAACAAAAAAACCATCAGTTTCAAGTTTAAAATGAACTTATTCTGACATATGATTTAGAGGAAAAAGCTTTTGTTTAAAATATTTGATAAAAATGAGAAAAGCAGGGACCAACAGTTGGCGTAATGGCTATGTTGCTGAACTCCCATGTAGTCAACTG
>NW_006159919.1:1941361-1958387 GCF_000334495.1 Tupaia belangeri chinensis
GACAGTTACCCTAAAAAAAAAAAAAAAAAAAAAAAAATAAAAAAAAAGTAAAAAGAAATAAGACAAGTAAACTTCTAAGAAAACAAACTGCACAGAAACAGGCTTACTAGAAGTCCACTCCCCAAAACCAACACAAAGGAGACAGACAGATCTGTAAAAATTACAAATAAAACACCACCATCAACACAAAATCACCTGAGTATCCTAATCTTACACAATATACCTGGAAAAATAATAACTATATATGGTAAGATTTTAACCAAAATGAAAGAAGATGCCAGGAATCCATACAGGTTCCTTATAGAGTACCGGTAGTACTGTACTGGTAGTAGCAGAAGTAATACAGAAAGTTAAGTAGATAAGATTGTACAAAAGCTTTCCTGTGTATCTCACAATGTGGAGGGATAGGAATTGGAAGCTGGAATGGTCTGAATGTTTATTTCTCTCCAAAATTCGTATGCTGAAATCCCAAACCTAAGGTGATGCTATTAGTAAGTACAGCCTTTGGAAGATGATTAGGTCAAGAGGGTGAAGCCCTCATGAATGGGATAAGTGCCCTCAAAAATGAAGCCCAAGGGTCAGCCCTGTAGGATAGTGGTTGAAGGAAGCAGATCCCCAAAAGTCAACTGTGGCTTGAATTCCAGTCTCAGTGGCTTGCAAAACACACTTTGCACGAGTGCATGTGTTCCCAAGGTCTCATAGGAAGGAGATATGGCAAAGGGATTGCAGCATGACCTTGTCCCATGAGGGGATGCTTTCTCCCTCTCACTTTCTCTGGCAAGTGCGCATGCCTTTGAGTCCTGGACCTGGTGGTTTGCTTTCTTATCTCCCGCTCTTCTTTGCTATCTCTGGTCAAATTGAATAATAATAATAAATAAAATTAAATGAACAGTTCTAAGAAAAAGTTAAAAAAATTAAAAAGAAATAAAAAGAGATGGGGGAGGGACAAAAGATCTCATTTGCTTTTTCTACCACGAAAGGACACAGCAACAAGGCACCATCTTTGAGAAATGGGCCCTCACCAGACACTTAATCAGCCTTGACCTTGAATCTCCCAGCCTCTTGAACTGTGGGAAATAAGCATCTGTGGTTTATAAACTGCCTTGTATATGGTATTTAGTTATAGCAACTGAAGAGACTAAGACAAGGATTATAAGCTGCCAAGAAAAATACCAAACCCCTTACTCTATATCACTGCAAAGAAAGCCTCAGGGTCAGCCTCATAGTGCAAAGGTTAGACCCAGTAGAGAGGAAGCTGGGTGCCACATGGCTAACCAGGGTTTAAGTCCTGACTCTGTGGCTTGAAAAACATGATAGCATATGCATGTGCCCAGGGTTCTGATGGGAAGGAGAATTAAAGGAAAAGAATTGTGGCATGACTAGGTCCCATTGGGACATAACTTCTTTCTCTCTCCTATTCATGCACATGCCCTCTGGCATTAAAAAACAAACAAACAAATGAACAAAAAATCCTTATCATACAAGAAAAAAAAAAGTAGAATAACTATTTCTTTGTCCTCTATCTGCTCTTGTGAACAGAGATGAGAAAATAAATCTAAAGAATAATCTACAGAAGTCAGAGTTTTCAAACATGGGCTTATGAGGAAACAGCCATATTTTCAAAGATCTAAGATTAATCTATTAAAGAAAAAATATAGCTCTGGTCCAGTGACAATCATGCAGGCAGTAGAGTGCCACTGCACAATACTGGAACCATATGGGATCCTTGGATTCAGATATGAGATAGACCTGAACATGCCAGGCCCACCTGTTCTTGCCTGTCATTCTGGCTGGCTGGGAGTCTGGGGGAAGGACTGCAGCATGGCAAGACCATGTCAAGGGTACCTGAAAAAAACTTTCCCTGCCCTGTGAAATAAGAGAATAAACTTTCTTTTTAAAAATATTGAAATGAATTGGATTCTTAATAAGAGCTTTTCGACATACTAAAATAAAGGCATAAATATCAAATAAAGACAAAATACTTCTTTCTATTCTAAAACACTTCTTTTTAGTGGACATATACTTTGAATAAACTTGTTTCTGCTGCACTTGTCAATGTTCAAAGTATTAGGTCATCGAAAAAGTCATGAAGCATTTTTATATAAAAATACTTCATGACTTTTCTGACAACTCAATAAATCTATCCTGGTGTAGTGCTCTAAGTCAATAGCGGGACCAGCAGTTAGGGTAATGGCTATGTCAGTGAACTCCCGTGTAGTCGACCATGGCTTGAGCCCCGGACCTGGTGGCTTAAATTCATGCCAGGCGCATGTGCGTGTGTGCCCAAGATCCCGAGAGGAGAATGGAAGAGAAGGGATTGTGGTGTGGCCATCCCCTCTGGGGGTGATTTCTCGCTTTCTATCTCTCTGTCTCTCTTTTTCTATAGCAAACACCTCTACAAAAAAAAAAAAAAAAAAAAAAGTCAATAGCATCAGTAGCAGCATTTGGGGCATTGTAGAATACTACCAGAGCTTCTTCCAGATTCTATAAAATCCCAGTGCTATTGCTAGGCATGTAAACACTGAGACGGCAAGATAAGAAATTGTCTCAGATTTGTTAGACTCCATCAGTGTTTTTAAGGAAGCAATTTCAGAGTCAATTTTGTTACTGGTCTCTGAAACAATACTTTGAGTATCCTTTTAGATAAATTCTGTGGTGGCTTCCATAAGTTGCTTTTTTTGTTCTGTAAACGCATCTATCACTCTGCTCCTTTCTAGGTTGATGTCCTGTTTATTATCAGATCAGATTTGACTGGTTTCATTTATTAGTTGTTGCCTAACTTGGTTTAATTCAATTTTCATGTTCTCATTCTCTGCTTTCAGACTTGCAAATTCATTTTTCTCTAGGATGACCATGTCTTTCCTAATAGAGTCCAAATATGAATCCTAAATGGAGTCCAAATTGTTGTACTGTTATTTTCTGCTGAATTTGAGTGACCATTTTTTTACAGGTAGTGTCTAGACTGACATTTGATAAAGTGGGTAATGCTGACACACATGTTTCTGCCTGTATTTTGTCAAATCCATGAATTTCCAAGTCTTGAACCAATGCATGGGCATCAAATATTAATTTGCTTTGTTTTAAAGGAGTATGACCTCTGGCCTCCTATCATATCCTTCCTCGGTTGTGGTGGTCAAGAAATCTCACCACAAGGCTAGCAAGAAATTCCCTTGAGGGGTTGAAACCCAGTGAGCAACCCTCACTGCCCATGGAGTGCAGTAGCCGCCAAGCCCAGCTGCATCTCAGGTTCTTACACAAACTTTTTTTTTTTTAAGAATGTATTATTTATTATAATAGTAATTAAAATTTTTTTCCTACTTTTTTAAAAAAATTATTTCTTCTGAGAGAAAATGAGAGGAAAACTAAAAAAAAAAAAAAGAAAAAAAGATGGGAAGAAAAGGGAGGAAGAGAGGGAAGAAGAAGAGTCAGGCAACCCAAACAGGGTCCTTACATGCAACCTGCCCCCAGCACAGTGTATGTGCCTGGTGTGTATGGGAGGACTTTGGCACACAAACCCAGGACCCTCCCCCAAGTGATTCCAACACCACAACGTGCTGCACTAGCGCTGCACTACAGCAACTACCCTGCAAGAAATTCTTTTTCCTTCTTTCTTTCCTTTTTTCCTTCCTGCCTTCTTTCTTTCTTCCTCTCACTTTTTTTCAGAAATTAGAGACAGAAAACAAGGAGACACACAGAGAGATAGGCACTGCTGCCAGGGTCCTCAAGCCTTGATACACTCCCAGCCTCAGACAACTCCTGATCACAAACATGTATGGCCACGGAACTCAGAGAGGTCACTAGATTTAAACCCAGAACTCTCCCATGTGGGTCAGCCCCACAGAGTGTTGTGTTACTGCTATACCACTGTCTGGCCCCATGTAAACATTTTTTTAAACTTTATTTATTTCCTCTATGAGTGAGAGACAGAGAGACAGTACCCCCCCCCACTCCCCAACAGACTCTTGACACCACAATCCATTCTAATCCAGATCACAGGCGCATGCATGCCTGGCGTACTCAGGGAGGTCTCTGACTTCCACCAGAAACCTTTTCATGTGGGATTACCTAATAGACTCTTGTGTATTACTGCTGTGGCACTGTCTGCCCACTTCCCAATCAAAATTTTGATATAGGTGCTTGAATTCATAACTACCTTTGACCAAAGTTGATGATATTAATATTATTTTATAAACATAGCATGTGAAAGGAATGAACTGAATTAGCTCTGTTGAGGTAAAAATATAGAGTATGTTGAACAAAGAAATAGGCCTGAGATTACACCTTTCGATGAAATAATACAGAAACCTTTTTTTTTCCATTAAAACCTGTCAGTTAATCAAAGAGGCCTTCCTTAATCATGCTATACAAAGTTAGCAACCCCAATCTCATCAGAGACAAATGTTGAACATCATACACTACAAAGACTATGCCTTCTTATCAAGCCAGGGAACTTTTTTTTTTTTTTTTTTAAATAGATTTTGGCTATAGGGTGTATGTGTTTGCGAGAGAGACAGAAAGAGACAGAGAGACAGAAAGTGAGAAATAATAACCCTCCCAGGGGTGATGGCCATGCTACAGTCCCTTTTCTATTCCCCTCTCAGGTTTTTTGGGCATGCATGCACATGCAACTGGCATGAGTTTTAGGCTGCCAGTACAGGACTCGAATGGTGGTCAACTATGTGGGAATACAGCAATGTAACCATTATATCATCTGCAGCCCCAAGCCATGGAATATTTTAACAACTTAGCATATATTAGGACTCAAAGTCATATTCCCCAAATTGAAATATACAAGTACTAAAGAATTCATATCCAAATATATAAGAAATTCAAACAACTCAATAGGAAGAAAATAATTGAATTAAAAAGTGGGCCAAACGAGGGCCAAACAAGGGTATGGTGGTTAAGGTGCTGGACTCCCACATAGCTGACTGTGGCTTGAGACCAGAACTGGTGGCTTTCTATCTCACTTTTTTTTTTCTCTCTCTCTCTGGTGAGCGCATGTGCCCTATAACATATTAAAAAATAATAATAATAATAAATAAAATTAAATAAATAATACTTAAAAAAGAAAAATGGACCAGACAACTAAATAAACATTTTTTCAAGGAAGACACCAAACAGGTATATTAAAAAATGCTCAGGCCAGTAGGTGGTGTGGAGGTTAAGGTGCTGGATCCCACATACCCAACAGCTTGAAAAATCACACTGGGCACATGTGCATGCATGCCCAAAATCCCAAGAGGAGACTAAAGAAGGGATTGCAGCATAGCCATCCCCCCAGTGAGTAATTTCTCATTTTTCCCTCTCTTTCTCTCTCTGGCACACACATGTGCCCTATAGCAAAAACAAAAACAAAACAAACTCAAAATCACTAATCATCAGGGAAAGGCAAACCAAAACTATTATCACCTCAAACTCATTAGACTGGCTGTAACAGGAGCCAGCCTGTTGTGTGGTGGTAAAGGCAGCTGGATCCCATGTGGCTAACCGTGCAGCTCAAGTTCTGGACCTGGTGGCTGAGAAACATAAGGAATACAGTAAGGAAGTCCCTGAAAAAAGAATCAAATAGATCTACCAATATGACCCAGCAATCCCACTTTTAGAATAAATCTAAAGAAAATGAAATCAAGATCTTGAAGATCTGCATTCCCATGCTCACTGTAGCACTATGCACAAGAGTCAAAATATGGAACCAATGTAAATGTCCATCAATAGATTAGTAAAGAAAACACGGCATACATTAGGTTGTCAGGAAAGTCATTATACATAGAAAAACCGAAAAGTACATCATGACTTTCCCGACAACCTAACATATCATACAATGGAATATAACTCGGCCTTAAAAAAAGAAGAAATCCCGTCATTTGCAACGACATAAATGAATCTGGAGAACATGCCAAGGGAAAAAGGTCAGGCCCCAAAAGACAAATACTATAAGATCTTACATGTGGAATCTTAAAAAAGTCAAACTCATAGAAGCAAAGTGGAATGGCGGTTTCCAGAGGCTAGAGGTGAGATAAATGAGAAGTGTTGGTCAAAGGGTACAAGGGTCACTGATGCAGAATGAACATGTTCTGGAGATCTCATGTACAATATAAAGACTAAAGTTAATAGTACTGTATTGTACACTTGAAATTTGCTGACTGGATTTTAAATGTTCTAATCAACACAACCACAACAAAAAGGTAAATACAGGCAGTAATAGGTATATTAATTAGCTTGTGGTAATCATCTCACAATGTATACATATAGCAAGACATCACACTTAAGTCATTTATAATTTTTAATGTCAGTTACACCTCAATAAAATAGGAAAAACAAAAATTTTAAATAAAAAACATACAAATAGAATCCAGATGTGTAGAAAAATAGTAATATACCACAAATGAGTATGGTTCATTTCAGAAGTTTAAGGAAATTCAATAAAAGTAAAGTTTTTGACATGGTACAGTGGATACTGCCTATCTGCATTTTTACTCATTTGATAACAGCATTTCAATGTTCTTGGAGAAATACTGAATCTTTAGGTGGGGTTGAAATGTAATCAAGTACAGCCAAACAGTAAATCTTAACATTTTACCAGAAGTGTTTGCAGGACAGGATAATTCTTTCTGCTATACCTATAGCTGGGAGATTAGCACTCCTAACTGTTTAGAAGCCACCAGGTAGAGAACTCAAGTCTGAGAAAGAAATAATACAAATAGGAAACAAGAAATGGAAAATGAGGAAGAGAGACAACCACATCAGTTTGGCTAAAATCCCTTAAGACCTTATTAGTGATGTGTTTAGTTAAAAGGTCTTCCTCTGCTCCCTTTGGGTACTTGATTCAAGACAGTCACTATTTTGTTTAAATTAGCTTGCTAGATTTCTTTTTTTTATTTAATAAAAAAATTGTATTTACTTTGAAGCATTCAGAAAGTTAACAAAACAGCTGCAACTTTTTTTTTTTGCAATTAGAGTAGTATTCAGTTAGCAGAACAATTATTTTGTATAAGCTGCATCAGAGACAACCGAAGATGAAAAAACTACCATCCCCATATATAACTAATTTGTGCTGTGCACCAACAAGAACCTGCTTTAAATTTACATGCCAACTTACAACCCCCATACTGTACCAGGCAAGGTTAGTGACTACTGAAAATACCACCAGGACAGAGCTATCTGAAGACACATTCGGTAGTGTGTTAACTATACAAAAAAAGACACTGTACAGCTTAAAAACAAATCTTACCAAGCCTTACATTTCAATTTTTTTCTTTAAAAGGAGTGAGTTGTGTACAGGGGGTTAAATGCTTTATAGACAAGGAAAAAACACTGCGCTAAAACCTACTTACTCATCATCATCTTCTTCATCTTCATCCTCTTCATCTTCTTCTTCTTCCTCTTCTTCTTCATCTTCCTTGTCTTCCTCCTCCTCCTTCTTTTTCTTGCTCTTTTCAGCCTTGACAACTCCTTTTTGCAGCATCAGGCTTTCCTTTAGCTCGGTATGCAGCAATATCCTTTTCGTATTTTTCCTTCAGCTTCGCAGCCTTCTTTTCATAAGGCTGTATACCATCTGCAGCAGTGTTATTCTACATCTCTCCCAGTTTCTTTGCAACATCACCAATGGATAGGCCAGGATGTTCTGCTTTGATTTTTGGGTGATATTCAGAACAGAACAAGAAAAAGGCTGAAGGAGGCCTCTTGGGTGCACTGGGATCCTTGAACTTCTTTTTTTGTTTCCCCTTTAGGAGGGATATAGGTTTTCATTTCTCTTTCATAACGGGCCTTGTCTGCCTTTGCCATATCTTCAAACTTTCCTTTCTCTTTAGCAGACATGATCTTCCACCTCTCTGAGCACTTCTTAGAAACTCTGAGAAGTTGACTGAAGCATCTGGGTGCTTCTTCTTGTGCTCCTCCTGGCAAGTTTGCACAAAGAATGCATATGATGGCATTTTGCCTCTCGGCTTCTTAGGATCTCCTTTGCCCATGTTTAGTTATTTTTCCTCAGTGAGGCACAGAGTTGCCCAGTGCCTGTCCAGCTCTCACTTGTCCTGGCTCTGTCTCTATGGAGCTCAACGTAGTGCAATGGCTGTGAGAGCGGGAGCCAGACGCAGCCTCCTCACTCTCTCTGCTCTATAACCAGTTTGCTAGGATTCTGATGCTTGCAACTGAAATAGTCTTAAATAAACCAATTATACTGAATAGTGAAAAAAATGAAAATTCTAAAATCTTTAAAGGCATTTGATAAAATTCAACACCCGCACCTAATTTACAAACACTAGAATAGCAGGGAGACTGTTTGAATATCTCGTTTAAAGTAGGATTATCTTAGAAAACAAATCCCATCTACTTAGATGCTCAAGTCAAAAAAGTTTGCTTGCCATTCTCTATCTTTCCTTGACCATTCATTTCTAAATTACCAAGTTTATGTCCATTTTATTTGAAAAATCTAGTGACTTCTTCCTATTGCCTTTGTAATAGAAGCAACCATCATTTCTCTCACAGACTATACACTACTGCTGTAGCTTCAAAGCTTTTCTAGTTTCTACTCTTGCTTCCCATCTCTCCACACTGTACCCCATGTAGTTTCCATAAAGCAGAATAAGCATTGAAAAACATTAAGAGTCAGATTATTCTTCTACTGAATATCCTTCCAGGACCTCCTAGTGTACTTAGATACCTGGCTCTCCATATTGTCCAACTGCATGCCATACTCTTCCTTTATCACCAAGCAACAGCATGCTAGTTTGTGTCTTTTTCTTTTTTTCCTATTTAATTTTGCATTTAGTCATTGTATATATTAAGAAAGTACAATATGAGCTTATATTTTTTTCATTTTTTTACATTTAATCCCTGTACATCTTCATAGCATACAAAATAAATTGTTCCAGCATGAATACACTGCACATTAGCCAAGTCAAAGATATTACCAAACATATTAACATCAGCAGATAATTTTCAGTTTTTGTGTCTGTTAAATTCTCTTTTACTCTCCCTCTCTTTCATAGTCTGACTCACTTTGCTTAGCATTAAATCTTCCATATTTGTCCACTTTCTATCAAATGTCAGGATCTCACTGTTCTTCATTGCTAAGTAGTATTCCATAGTGTATATGTGCCACACTTTTTCAAATCATTCATCTATTCTTGGACATTTGGTTTATTCTATGTCTTGCCAATTGTGAATAATTTTGTGAAGAATGTCACAATAAACAAGGATGTCCAAGTGTTTATCCAACTGAATGTATTCTTATCCCGAAGGATAACCAGGAGTGGAATTGCTGGATCATATGGTAATTCTATTCATAGTTTTTTGAGAAACCTCCATATTGTTCTCTACTGTGGCTATACTAATTTACATTCCCACCAACAGTGTAGGAGAGTTCCCTTTCGCCACAGCCTCACCAGCACTTATCATCTTTATTTGTTTAATCTTAGCTATTCTGACTGGGGTTAAGTGGTATCTCATTGTGATTTTGATTTGCATCTCCCTTATGATAAGGGATTCTAAAATTTTCTTATACATAATTTTGTTTCTCTATTCCTATCCTTCAAACATAATAATCCTTCTGCCTGGAATATTTGTCCTGTCATTTTAGGTCTCAAATTAAATCTCATTTTAAGAAGTCCATCTCTAGTCTCTCAACAAACTTTTCTGTTATTGTCTTATAATGGACATATTTATGAACTATGTGTTTATATATGTGTCTCTTTAAAAAGCAAATTATGTGAGGGCAAGGAAATCATCACACAAATTTAAAGAATGGAAAACTCTATAAAATGATTAACCCAGTCTCTTCAAAAAGTCACACGCACATAGAAGAGGGAAAATGTTCAAGAATAAAAGGGATACTTAATAACTAAGTGTAATACATAAATTTTAGGCTTAGACTCAAATAAAGCAACTATAAAAAGCTACTTTATGAGCAATAGAAATCCATAAGGTAGATTATTACAAAATATTACAGAGCTATGGTTAATTTCATTAGGAGAGAATGGTTTTAAGAAACGGCATTATGGAAACAGTAGGTGGCATGGTGGTTGGGGCGCTGGACTCCCACATGGCCAACAGTTTGAGTCCCAGACCTAGAGGCTGCTTTCTCACTTTTTCTCTCTTGCTCTCTCTGTTTCTCTCTGATGAGTGCATGTTCCCTATAACCAAATTTTAAAATAATTAAATTTTTTTTTCTTTTGGAGAGTTTTCGCTATAGGGTGCATGTGCTCGCCAGACAGACAGAGAGAGACACAGAGACAGAAAGCGAGAAGTCACCCCCCAGAGGGGATGGTCACGCCGCAATCCCTTCTCCTCCATTCTCCTCTCGGGATCTTGGGTATGCACACACACACGCCCGGCGTGAGTTGTAAGCCACCGGGTCCGGGACATGAACTGCAGTCGACTACATGGGAGTCAAGCGACAAAGCCATTACGCTAACTGCTGGTTCCCAATCATTTAAATTTTTTTTAAATACATTTTTTTTAAAAAAAAGAAACACCATCATTTTCTAGAGATACATTCTAAAATATAATGATATCTGGAATTTTGTTTAAAAATATTCCATTCAAAAATAAATCTCAAACCTCACACTTGACACAAAAAATTAACTCAGAATTGCCCATAGACTAAACTGTAAAATGCAAAAACCATAAAATTTAAAGAAAAAAAAATATAAGAAAAATCTTTGAGACCTAGGATTATGCAAGAATTCTTGAACTTGGTATCAAAAGCATGAACCAGGGAACTAGCAGATGGCATAGTGGTTATATCTCTGGACTCCCAGATGGCTGACCACAGTTCAAGTCCTAGACCCCGTGGCTTCAAAATCACTCTGGGCATTTGTCCGAGTGTGCCCATCCTAGGAGAAGAATGAAGAAGAAATGACTGTGACATGGCCATGCCTCTTGCGGGTGCGATTTCTCACTTTCCCTCTCACTGTGTCTCTCTCTCTCCAGTGAGCATGCTCACCCTAAGATGGGAGAGAAAGACTCTAAACAAACAAAAGAAAGCATGAACCAGAAGAGAAAAATTTGACGAGATCCTCAAATTACAGACTTGTGCTCTGTGAAAGCCTATCTAAAGAGAATGAAAATACAAGCTGCAGATACGGGGAAATATTTTCAAACCGCATATTGGCAATGGACAAGTATCTAGAATATAAAAAGAACTGTCAAACTCAACAGTAACGCCAGACATGCACACAAATGACTAAGATCAGAGAACTGGAGAAAGGGAATCACTGCAAGACCAGACCCTGGAAAGGGTGCTCATTTCTGTTTCTCTCTCTGACTCTGAAGTGCACACACAGATGCTTTATCATGGAAAAGAAAATTCAACAGCTAAAAAACAACAAAAGATCCACGGCCCAGCCTCAGTGATACAGTCAGTAGCATACTGAATAGCAGTGATGGAAGCCACATGGCTGACTACCAGTTTGACTCTCCAGCCCAGTTGACATGAAATACATTTACTAAAGAGCCTAACATGCTGGTAGGCTGGAAGAAAAGATCATGGTATGACAAGATCCTTTTGAGGGTGCTTTCTCTCACGTGTATGAATACACTCACTATTATGAATAGAATAAGCTTAAAAATGCAATCTATTAGAAAATCGACAAGAGACATCAAGAGACATTTTACCAAAGAAGATATATAGATGCCAAATAAGCATAATAAAAATGTGTTCAGTTATCATTAGCCATTAGTGTCCAATTTAATTCAACTAAAACTACAATAAGAATCACTACACGGTTATCAGAATTACTAAAATGAAAAACAGTAATGCTACCAAATGCAGGCAAGGTTGTAGAGAAACTGGATCATTCATACACTGCTAATGGAAATATGAAATGGTAGCTACTCTGGGATACCATTTGGTAGTTTCTTTTAAACTAAACATGCAATTACCATGCAACTTTGGAATTATACACTTGAGGGTTTATGTCAGAGAAATAAAAACCAATTTTCACAAAAACACCTGCATAATAATGTTGTTCCAAACTGGAATCAGGTCAAATGTTCTGTAATAGGTGAATAGTTGAACACTACCATCCCATGGAATACTAATAGACAGTGATTCATGAAACAATATGAACGCATCTCAAGAAAAATAAAGTGAATGCTAAAACATGTCATACTATAAGATATAATCTTAATAACATTTTTGAAATTAAAAATTTTAGATGTAGAGGACAGATGAGTGCTGCCAGGGATTAGGCATATGAATAGAAAGGTTATGTGTGGATGGTTATACAAAGGCAAGATAAAGAATCCTTGTGGAGTTGAAACTATTCAGTATCCTGACTGTGGAAATATAAATGTACATGAACAATAAAATTTGACAGAACTTAATACTTACAAAAATGAATACAAGTAAAACTGGGGAATAAAACAGGTGATATATCAATAAAAAATAGGTGAATAAAATAGGTGCTTTATCAATATGAATATTCCCAGTTGTGATATTATACTATGGTGATATATCAATATCAATATTCCAGTTGTAATATTATACTGTGGTTTTGCAAAATGTTACCTTTGGCAGAAAATGTATAAAATATTGAGTCATCAGAAAAGTCATGATGCATTTTTGCATAGAAAAACACACCATGGTTTTTCCGATGACCCAATATATAATAGATCTCTATGTATTAATCATTACAATTGCATGTGAACTGATAATTATCTCAATAAAAATTTCAAAGAAAAAATACTTTCTCTCTGGGGCTGGCCCTATAACTCAGTTGTTAAAAGGTCTAGATCCCACATGGATGAACTGTAGTTTGAATCTGAGCCCTGGTGTTTTAAAAACACTTGTGTGTGATCCCCAAAATCATGATGAGAAGGAGAAATGAAGGAAAAAGGATTGTGGCATGACTATGTCTCTTGGGGGATGCCTTCTCTGTTGGTGCTTGGGCCCTCTGGTAACAAAAAACAAAGTGATATCCTAATGATTTTTGCTTAGTCATCCCTTTTTTGTAGAGAGAGATTTTTGCTACAGGGCCTGTGCGCTCACTGGAGAGACAGAGAAACAGAAAGTGAGAAATCACCCCTGCAGAGTAGATGGCCACGCCATAGTCCGTTCTCCTTCATTCTCCTCTCAGGACTTTGGGCACGCATGCACATACACCCGGTGTGAGTTTTAAGCTGCCAAGTCCGGAACTCAAACTGTGGTTGACTACGTGGGAGTCCATTATGCCACCTGCTAGTCCCTGCCTATTCATTCCATAAAAGCAAGTCACTAGATTCAGCCTACACCTAAAAAAAAATTACATGAGGATCTAGACACCAAAAGGTCAAGATCATTAGAAGTCATTTAAAGGTACTTTTATGCAACTAGATACTGTGCAAGATGCTTAACATATATTATCACCTAATTTAATCTCACACCAACCCTATATATAAAGCAGGTCTTTTTTTTTGGAGAGGTTTTCGCTACAGGGCATGTGCACTTGCCAGAAAGTCAGAGAGAGACAGAGAGACAGAAAGCAAGAAATCACCCCCTGGGGGGATGGCCATGCCACAATCCCTTCTCCTCCATTTTCCTCTCGGGATCTTGGGCATGCATGCACATGTGCCGGGTGTGAGTTTAAGCCACTGGGTCCAGGACTCGAGCCAAGTTCCACTACATGGTAGTTCAGCAACATAGCCATTACGCCAATTGCTGGTCCCAAAGCAGGTCCTATTTTGATGCTTATTTTATTACTAAAGAAACGGAAGTTTAGGAAACTTAATTGCCTTAAATAATACTTACCTGGTTTCCACATTAATGATAGCACTAACTAACTAATATACAAATATATATTGGACAAACTGCAGGTACGACAGGAAGAATAGAGGCTTTGGAACTAGAAAAACTTAAGTATGAATGTGGACTCTATTGTTTTCTAGGTGGGTACCTATGGCAAACTATGAAACTTCCCAATCACGGTTTCCACAAATTTTTGTTTAAAAAGGGATTAAATACTGTCTTAATGTACATAATGTACATGAAATACCTGGTACAAAGTCTTCCTTATATATTAGCAAATTCCTTCCTAGTGCCTCCACTGTATATTGTGTGATAAAAAATACAAAAAAAAGGAATTATGCCTTCTAGATACTCAAAGATATTGCTACCTTGTTGGTGAGAGATCATTAAATATTCCTCAAATTAAAGACAATATGAGGCCAAATAATAAACATTGTACAATACTCTGTGGTATAGATTACAAATTCAGAAGAAGAAAATGATCTATGAAGACTGGAGTGGATTAGAAAGGCTTTGTGAAGGAGGAGAAAGTGTATGGAGATTCTCAAAGGATAAGACTTAGAGATGCCAAAAAAAAAAAAAAAAAGGTATCTTCCTCCCTCTCTTCCCTACATGGGCATAAACACATACTAGTGAAAACAAGAAGTCACCCCCTTAATTTAAGGGTTATGTTAGACTTTGATGGCCAGACTGTAGAGCTTAGCTTTGACAAACTAGGAAATATGGAGATAATAACACTTTGGGGTCAGGAAAAGGACAGAATGAGGAATTCTAATAAATCTTATCTTTATCATGAGAGTATTGTAAAGGATTCATTTTTTTCCCCTAAGAAGAAAGATATTACCTCTCCAAAATATTATTCAAACATGTTTTCCATTTACAGAAAAGGGAACTAAAGCAAAAAGAAAACAAGCCTCTTGTCTTAGCTCATGCTGTAAGACAGTCATCAAGAAGGAAGTATAGAATCCAAGATCTCTAATTATTGCCCATATGAATTTTATATTACTAAAAATACTGTATCCACACACTAGTCAAAAACTGGCCAACCCTGGCTCATTTAAAACTCATAATCAACTGTTGTTTATAGACAGAATATTTGTGACATATTTTAATAAACACATTCCATTATAAACTTTACCCCATGTAAAAGGTCATAGCACCCTCAAGGAAATACAATGACTCACTCCATACAAAGATGCAAATTATAACTTCAGAATCCTGAGACAAAAGTGTCTCATCCTTCCAATGTATCTTTAAAAATGCCCACTATAGGTATTTTTATATCCTTACCCTTTTACAGCTCATTACAAAGGAACTATCAATCAGTTCTATAGCATTCTTAAAACATTTTAAATGAGCCAATGTGGTTTCTTATTACACCCTAGTCTTCTCCCATTACTCCCCTTATTTTAGGCTTTAAAACTTGGGCATTATTTTCTAACCATATGCTACATGCCTTGCTGGGGATTATATAACTTTTTGTTTTTATCAAAATGGTACCCTTTTGGTTTAAGCTACATCAGGTTTTCCTTAAATTTACAATTCTAAAATTAAAAAAAAATACATATAAAATATGTAAAAAAAAAAGTGGGCCCATTTAAGGAAAAAAACCCCTTGAAACATTATTCATCTTTCTAATGTTAATTTCTAGTTTTTCCTTTTTTTTTTAAACCACTTTACATGTGCTAGATTTATAATTAAAGTGAATTATTTCCTTCCATAACCGAGTTGGGATGAAGAGCAAGACAAAATGCCAACAGTATCTGACTTAGAAATGTGCATATTCTCATAGCTACCTCAATTTCCAAAAAGAAACCCACAAACATACTCATGAAATTTGACATATTCTTTAAAAAAACTGGATCTTTTCGAAGAGTAGGGTATAAGTTGGAAGATACGGGGAAATAGATCTTTGGTCCCTAGGGTACTTTCGTCATTTTTAATTTTATAAATCACTGAGATTATTAAATGTAGTTAAAATTTGGCTTCAGTCTTACTACTACCCTGAATATTTAAAAGTTTTCCAGGAATGGGGATACATAAGTCTAACCTAGGGAATAATCTCTCAAGGAACTTCAAGTATTGTTTAAAAACAAATGAAAAAAGTGGTAGAAGAGCTGAGTTTCTTGGGATTTTGTCAGCCACAGTAATAATCTCTCTTCTAGAGTCAAGGCTACAGCATAATCCCCTACGCCCTACTTCTGTGTGTGTACTATCGCCAGAGGCATTTTCACAACAGAAACCCATGAAATGTACCCACTTTTACTCTGCCGCTTCCAGTTCAAATCTCAGAAGCAGGATCTCCCCCAAGAACAGGGATAAAATACTTCCACAAGTGGGACATGCTCCACTTGCAACCCCTACACCGGAGTAGGCTACGGTAGAACGGTATGGAAGGCATGAAGTGAGAAGGAAGTGGGAGCCATGCTCTGAAAGTGCTCGCTCACCGCAGTGGATCCTTTCTTGACCGCTTCCTGGGCATATTCCACTTGGAAAAGGTGTCCATCTGGGGAGAAGACCGTGATGGCCCTGTCGTAACGGGACGCCATTGCACAGGCCTATGAAGGGTCCCGCCAACCGTCCAACACTATGGTGGCCGAGGAGGGTGGGGAGCCAACTGCGCCACCACGTGCTGCCGCCTGCAATTGCTCGCCGAAGCGCGCAGAGGGCTCCCAGAAGTCCTGGCGCCTGTGCCCGTGACTACTTCCCGGAAGTGCTCGCAGACCAGCCTCGAGATGTCTCCCCGAAGTCCTGGCGCCTGTGTCTGTACCTGTGACAACTCCCGGGAAGTGATGCTGTTGCTGCCTGGAACCCAGCAGTGCCTGTGAGTTGGCTGTGTTCTTTCCTCCAGCCAGCGCTTGGCACGTTTTTCCCAGTTTTTCCACCATAGTATCGCTCCTGGGTGGTGTCAGGTCACTGGTGTTGCAAAAATGTCACGAAACATTGGGGACACCTCTTAGCTCAGTGCTTAAGGCCTGACCATAAGAAGCCAATGACAAGTTCTGCTCAGACAGCTTGAAAAGCACCTCAAATGTGTGTCTGTAGGTACCCCAAACCCTGACTAGGGCAATAAAGGAAGCAAAAACCGAGTAGGTTTGAGCAAGCCCATCGGGGAGGGTTTTGTTTCACTGTCTCTCCTTGTGGCCAGTGCACATGCCCTCTGGCAATTAAAAACAAGTCTTCAAAGATTTTTTTTTTTTTTTTTTTTTTTAGAGATTTTCACTGTAGGGCGCGTGCGCTCGCCAGACATACAGAGAGAGACATAGAGACAGAAAGCGAGAAATCACCCCCCAGGGG
>NW_006159919.1:1958425-1962466 GCF_000334495.1 Tupaia belangeri chinensis
TCGGGATCTTGGGCACGCACGCACACGCGCCCGGCGTGAGTTTTAAGCCACTGGGTCTGGGACACGACCGCGGGAGTCCAGCGACATAGCCATTACGCTAACTGCTGGTTCCCAGATTTGTTTTGTTTTGTTTCTGGCTGGAGAACACAGGCACCTTCTAGCCAAAAATAATTTTTAATATCGGGGCTGGCAGGTGGCATGATGGTTAAGGCGCTGGACTCCCATATGGCTGACCATGGTTGGAGTCCTGCACCTGGTGGCTACTGTCTCACATTCTCTCTTTCACTCTCCCTATGTCCTTCTGGTCAAATTAAAAAATAATAAAAAATACACAAAACTAAAAAAATAACCCTTCGAAAAAAGGATATGGCAAAGGAAAAGAGTGGTAAACAAAAATAAATATAAATAAAAAGATTAAACATACATTATTTAGGTATTTATGAGATGGCCAGATAGCAAAAACTATTTTAAAAAATGTCATTCATCCTACTTAAGACAGCTTGTCCTACATGGAACAGAAAATGTCAGTTATTTATGTTATTATATACCTATTAGAGAAGCAGCAGTAAGTAAAATTTTATTCCTTTCCCTTTAATTTTAAATTCTAAGTACCTTCCATCCCACCTCTACTGCAGGTTATCTTTTGGCATCTGAACCTAAGGAAAGAAAGAAAACGTTCACAATTGTATTGCTTCTTCTATTTTCTGACATTGTGAGCAAAATAGAGCTTATGAGCGAATGATACATTACACAGAGCAAATAATTAATCAAACTAACATAAATGATAGAAATGAACATAACTGTTTTAATGAAAGAAACTTTGTAAAAACCAAAGTATGTGACTTAAAAAGATGTTTGGAAATTTAGGTATAATAGAAACGATATAACCTATACGATGTTACTACTTATTCTGTCTCTTTGTCCTCATCAGTCAAATGGGAATATTAAAAAATCTGCAGGAAAGCGTTCTGAGGTTAAAATGTGTTTATAGGCATAATAACTTAAAGTGGTGCCTGGTGAGTAGTAACAGTCAGGTTTAGCTATTATTAGTTTCTGGTTATTGTCTAATATATACTGTTTTCCATTGGGGAAAATTTTAAACTTAGTGAAATAAACTTTAACTTAAAAAAAAAAAAGTGAATTTCAAAAATTTAATTCAGAATTTTAGTTGACACCTGAAAGCAGTTTGCGTTTATTCCCAACTTCCCATCTATCACTTTTTTTCTGTATTAGAAACTCTTGAACAGAGAGACCAGCAGTTGGTGTAATGGCTATGTTGCTGGACTCCCATGTAGTTGACTGCGGTTCAAGTCTCGGACCTGGTGGCTTAAACTCATGCCGGGTGCGTGTGAGTGCGTGCCCAAGATCCCGAGAGGAGAATGGAGGAGAAGGGATTGTGGCATGGCCGTACTCCCTTGGGGGTGGGGAGGTGATTTCTCACTTTCTATCTCTCTGTCTCTCTCTGTCTTTCTGGAGAGTACACACACCCTATAGCAAAAACCTCTCCAAAAAAAAAAAAAAAGGGAAGAAAGAAGGAAAGAAACTCTTGAACAGATTGATCCACTATCAAAGAATATCCAATGATCTGAAATCATTGAATGATTGATCTGAAGTGACCTAATGGTCATTTAAATAATACTTCTCTCTTTGTTTAATATATATCTTTATGGGGTAGATTTCTCCCCATATTTCAGTCGAAATGACATATTGCAACAGCATAAATATAGAAGCAGATATGTGAATCCAGCTGTATAATATTTTCTAATTTTGCCAGAGTACATGGGTACTAGCCAGAGACACACAGAGAAAAAGGAAAAGCCCTCCCCATAGGGCATGATCAGGTTCGGTCTCTTCTCCTCCATTTTTCACTCCTTTTGGGGTTTTATGCACACATGCATATGCAGCTGGTATGTTTTCTCAAGTTACTAAGTCTGAGAATTCAGATGTGTAGTCAGCCATGAGGGATCTAGCCACCTTAATCACTAGGCCACAGGCTGGCCTGAGTCTAGCTGAATTCTTATTAGTCAGACATTAAAGATATTTGTCTTGACTTCTCTCACTAAATTGCTTTTTTTAATTTTGGAAAATACAGTTATTTTCATGGAAATATGTTAAATGTGTTAATATGCAATTAGTCATTTTTCATAAATTAATAAAGTATACCACTTTTAATTCTAATATAGTAAATATTTCTTTCTTCATGCCCAACATGTTTTCTCTCCAGGAACTCAAAGTGCAAGACAGTGGAAAATATTTGTTACTAACAGACACACACTAAAGGAAATCCAAAAATGATGAAAGATGGAAGCTAGAAGATGCATGAAGAAATAAGCTTTAAGGGTAAGGGTAGATAACATGTATAAATTCCAATAGATATTTACTGAAAAAAATTATACTCTCATATGGGTTTATAAAGATACATAGTGTTAAAACTTATGGGGATCAGCAGGTGATATGGTGGTTAAGGTGCTGGACGCTCTCAGATGGCTGACCACAGTTCGAATCTTGGAGTTGGTAGCTTACTTTCTTACTTCCCCTCTCTCTCTGGTCAAATTGAAATAAATGAATGAATGAATACAATTAAATAAATAATTCTTAAAGAAAAAAATAAAAAAAGAACCAGGGGACCAGCAGGTGTTGTGGTTCTTAAGGCACTGGACTCTTGACTCCCACATGGCCAACTGTGATTTGAGTTCTGGACCTGGCAGCTTGATTAATCTCTTTCTCCCTCTCTCTCTCTGGTCAAATTAAAAATTAATTAATTAAATTAAATAAGTAATTCTAAAAAACTTACGACAGAAGTAATGTATAGAAGGTAAATGAGAAAGAAGGTAAATGAAGTTAGTGTCTTAATTTCCCTTATTTTAAAGTTTACTTATTTATTCCATAAGCAAGAGAGAGAAGCACATCCACCAGGATCCTGGTACTATAATACATCCCGTCTTAAACAGCCTTGTATGTGCCCATAGGGTATGTGCACTTGCTGGAGAGACAGAGAGACAGAAAATGAGAAATCCACCTGCCAGGGGGAATGGCTGCACTACAGGCTCTTGCGCCCAGCATAAATTTTAAGCTGCCAGGTCTGGGACTTGAACCACAGTTTAATGCGTGGACTGGCATCGTAACCATTATGCCATCTGCTGGTCCAACAATGTACTTTTTTTTTTTTTTTTTAGGAGAGATTTTTGCTATAGGGTGTGTGTGTGTGCTGCTGAAAAGATAAAGAGAGAAAGAAAGTGAGAAATCACCCCCCGGGCAGATGGCCACTCTGCAGTTCCTTCTCCATTCTCCTCTTGGGATTTTGGGCATACACATACATGTGCCCAGCATGAATTTTAAGCTGCCAGTTCTGGGACTCGGAACTGTGGTCGACCGTAGGAGTCCAGTAACCCATGATGTATTTCTTAAAACATAGCCCTGTCACTAAGGTGATGGATGACTATGTGTGTGTATCACTATACCAAAATACTATGAACTAAACATTCATTTTGAGAAAATATGGAAAAATTACACAAATTGACTATACGGAGAACGTGAAGTAAGCTTTACAAATTTCAAAGGACTAAAACCATAAAGTATATTCTCTGCCTCCAGTAGAGTAAGTCAGAAATCAATAATGGCAACAAAAGTAGAATATATCTAGTACTTGAAATTTTCAAATGTCTCTTCAGGGCTGACCTGAAATGCAGCATTTATGTGCTGTTCATAGAAAACTGGGTCCCACTTGGCCAGCTGTTTAGTTCTAGTCCTGGACCTGGCAAGGTGTGCATGCAAGGTGTGCGTGCCCAAAATTCCCAAAAGAGTGAGAGATGGAGGAGAAAGGATTGTGGCATGACCATGTCCCATGGGAAGTGCTTTTTCCTTTCCATCTCTCTCTCTGTTGTTCTCTTTTTGTTCTCTACCAAGTATACATGCCCTATAGCAAAAAGAAAAACAAACAAACAGAAAACATCCTGGACATGTATGCATGCTGGCTCTAAATCCTGACAAGATGGAGAAATGGAGGGAAAAGGATTGTGGTGTGACCATGCCCTGATGGGA
>NW_006159919.1:1962603-1967445 GCF_000334495.1 Tupaia belangeri chinensis
CCTACTTCACTTAAAAAAAAAAAAAAAAGTATTTTTTTGGCCCATGGAGGTTAAGGCAGGGCACACTCCTCCCAGGGATGGCTTGGTTGTATTACAATTCCTTCTCTGCTGTTTCTCCATCTTGTCTTACTTGGAACACACATGCCCAGTGTGATTTTCAACCCACTGGGACTGAGATTTGAACCGCAGTTGGCCATATGGGAACCAGCTCTCAACCACTAGGTTAACCACTAGAAAAATTCACAGTGAAAATTAGAAGATATTTGAAAATTTCATAATTGCCACAGAACCTGTACGATCTGCCAGTCCTAAAGTATTTATTCTCTAATCCTGTAAAGAAAATTATTGCTGGGACCAGCAGTTAGCATAATGGCTATGTCGTTGAACTCCCATGTAGTCGATTGTGTTTTGAGTCCCGGACCCAGTGGCTTAAAATCATGCTGGGCCCATGTGTGTGCGTGCCCAAGATCCCAAGAGGAGAAATCACCCCCCACCCCGGGTTATTTTCTCACTTCCTGTCTCTCTGTCTCTCTCTGTCTTTCTGGCGAATGCACGCGCCCTATAGCAAAAACCTCTCCAAAAAATAAAAAAATTATTGCTGGGTCAATAAAAAAATTATTGGTTAAGGTAGCTGGATCCTAAACAGGTGACTTCATGGGTCATGGGCAAGCCCACGAAAAATGAATGTGGAAATAGAGTCAAAGAAAAATTCACACTGAAAATTAGAAGATAAATAACCAAAAATGTATAAAAACTTGTGTAATACTGACAAAATAATTATTAGGGGGAAAATGATAGCATTTAATGAAAGCATTTGAAAAGAAGAAAGGCCAAAGCATTGATGTCAAAATTTTATGTTAAAAAAAAATAGTATGCTATGGGAACCAGCAGTTAGTGTAATGGCTATGTCGCTGGACTCCTAGGTAGTGGACTGTGGTTTGCGTCCTGGACCTGGTGGCTTAAAACTCACGCTGGGTGCGTGTGCGTGCATGCCCAAGATCCTGAGAGGAGAATGGAGGAGAAGGGATTGTGGAGTGGCCATCCCCCCTGGGGGGTGATTTCTTGCTTTCTGTCTCTATGTCTCTCTCTGTCTGTCTGGCGAGCGCACGCGCGCTATAACAAAAAACTCTCCAAAAAAAAAAAAGTATGTTAAACCCAAATAAAGTTGAAGAAACAAAATAATAAAATAAAGATAAAAATTAATGAAATGAAAAGTATACAAGAGAGAGTATAAAGAAAGTGGAAAGTTGAACTATTAAAAAAGATGTAAAAGTAATAAATTACTAGCAGACTAATTAAGAAAAGAGAAAGAAATAATATAATAACAATAAGGATGCATTATTATAGATCTTAATGACATTAAGAAGTTATGAGTAACTTCATGATAGTAAATTAGAAAATTTAGATGAAATGGACAAATTCTTAAAAAAAAAAATAAATGAAGAAAAACTTACACAAGGAAAAAAAAAATCTCTTGATATCCAAAACTGTTCATTCATAAATAAAAGCCTTGCCACAAATAAACCATGATCTAAGGACATCATTACCTGTGAATCCTATGAAACATTTAAAAGAGAACTAACAATGGGGCCAGCAGGTTGTACAGTGCTTGAGGTACTGGATTCCCACGTGTCTAACTGTGATTTGAATTCCAGACCACGAAGCTTGAAACTCATGCCGGGGTGGGGACCAGAAGTTGGCATAGTGGCTATGTCTCTGGACTCGCCTGTTTTTGTAAATAAAGTTTTATTGGATCATAGCTATGCTCTTTCTTTTCAGCATTGTCTATCACTGCTTTCCTCCTATGATGACAAAATTTCATAAGTGCAGAAGGACCTGTATAACCAGCCAATCCATGGTGGCTATGTAGTCGACCGCAGTTTAAGTCCAGGACCCGGTGGCTTAAATTCAGGCCGGGCACATATGCATGCATGCCCTTAAGCTTTCTGTCTCTCTGTCTCTCTCTGTCTCTGTCTCTCTGATGCACACACGCACACTATAGCAAAAACCTCTCTAAAAAAAAAAAAGAAGGAAAAGAAACTCATGCCAGGCACATGTGCATATGTGTCCAAGATCCCAAGAGGAGGGTGGAGGAGAAGGGACTGTGGTGTGATCATTCCCCCTGGGAGTGACTTCTCACTTTCTGTCTCTCTCTGTTTCTCCAGTGGGTGCACTATAGCTATTAAAAAAATTAAAAAAAAAAAAGGAAAAAGAAAGTAATACCAAGTGTACACAAATTCTTTAAGAAAATAATAAAGAAATTGCTCCTATACTTGTTTTGTTTTATGAAGAAGCATAACCTTGATAACAAACTGAAGATGGTATAAAATAAAATTATAGGGTAATTTCATTCATGAACATGTATGCAAAATTCTAAAATACTAATGAATGGAAACAAGTAATATGCAAAAAGACATACATCACTGTACATCACACCACATTTATTCTAGGGAGCAGTCAATCTGTGTAATTTACCACATTACTAATAAGCAGGAGTAGGCAAAACACTGTCTTAGAATGAAATCTGCTCTACTATTTTGCCTGTTTTTGTAAATAAAGTTTTATTGGACCATAGCTATGCTCTTTCTTTTCTGCATTGTCTATCACTGCTTTCCTGCTGTGATGACAAAATTTCATAACTGCAAAAGGACCTGTATAACCGGCCAGTCCTAAAATATTTATTCTCTGATTTTGTAAAGAAAATGATTGCTGGGCTAGCCAGGGGCATGGTGGTTAAGGTGGCTGGATCCTACATAAATGACTTCACAGGTCAGTTCCCAGACCTGGCAGCTTGAAAAACACACCACGCACATGCATGCCCAAAATCTCAAGAGGAGAAGGGATTGGCTAACCCCTCTAGAGTGTACTTTCTCTCTGCTCCACCAACCCTCACCCCTGTTTGTCTTGAGTGAGCACATGTGCTCTGTAGCAAATCGCATGTCTGACAAATTTTTTGGGATAAATGTACATTTTAAATGACATAATATAGTAAATCTAGAAATCAGATTCTTTCCTCTGTTGAGCTGTTGTTGCTTTCTGCTTATGACTTTTTTGAGTAATTGTCTAATGTCTGTGTTTATGTGCATCTATTGACCTTTCTTTTTGTTAGCTTAGTGGCCAGCTAATGAATGGGTTGAGTTTTTTTTAAATGCCTTGAACCAGTGTCTCCCTCACTTTGCCAAAGGCTCCATGTATATATTGGGCTATAAGTCAAGTGCTCCATCAGGTTAAAATTCTGCCTTTGTCTAAACTTCCTATTTTCTCTGAAAATCAAGATCAAACAAAAAGAGAGATCAGATGGAGGTCTTACTTGGGTATGTACAGAGTTCTGTGCATGTGTGTGGCCTTCTGGATTTCCAGGAATATAACACAGAATTTCAAAATAAGTACCCTGTGTATATCTCCTTCCCCCAATTTTCCTTTTAAGTTTTTGGACCACCCTCTTACTTACCTCAAATGGTATTCCTGTCTCAGGCCACTGTGATGCTAAGCAATTGTTTTCCAACATAAACCTTTGGGATAGGGTTTTCCACTGAGTGTACCCTTAGGCTACATAAAGACTTGCCTTGTGAGTCTAGCTTTTATAAGAAGCTGTCTGACAGATCAAAGATTTAAAAAGTCTCTGGGATGCAGCTTTTTAAAAAATGTTCTGTCCTCTCTAGTGACTGGTATGCAGCTGATTTTTACAACTATCATGATTGTGAGTTTGTTGGTTTTTAAGGACACCATGGCATGTGAGAGGTAGGTGGGTATAAGGGAAATTAAAAAGCCAAAAAACTCGTTATTCCTAGTGATACTCAGCCATTTCATTATATAAATTCAAACTTCTGTAAGCCTTTAATTAATTTTGGATTTCTGCAAAAGTTGATTTAAGTTTTATTTTTTTCTCCAGTGTTCTTGTTGCTTTTGTGGAAGATCCGATTTTCTTAGGAAGTGCTTCAAATTAAGACAGTCTTAATTAAAGAAATCTAATGTAATCACTAGCATAATAGCTAGTACATATTAAATGCTAAATAAATAATTATATACCTTTCTTTCTCCCCTCCTCTCCTGTCTCCTCCCCTTCTCACCCCATACCTCCCGTTCTCTTTTCTTTTCTTTTTGTCAGAGGTGTGTGAAGAGGGAAAGCGCATCCTGGTGGGGCCTGGTCATGCTGCGATCCTTTTTTCCTCCATTTCTCCATCTCGTCAGGATCCTAAGTGTGTGTACATATGTTTCTCAAATTGCCAGGGAGAGATTCCAACCATGGTTGGCCATGCGAGATCCAGCTCCTTCTGCACAGCACTGAAAACACTATGCTAAGGGGCTAACCTTAAACCTCTCTTCTATATAGTTTACTGTGGTCATTAAATAGGTATTAATAAGTATTTTTCCAATACATTTTTTACTTCATTTTTTAATAAAAAAAAGCTTTAGTGCTAATTGATCAAAATCAAAAAATGTTAAGAGAAATTTGCTTAAAACTTAAAGTCAGGATATCGGTCAGGATTGAGTTCAAATAGTAGGTAGGTAAACCTATCAGCTGTTCAAGAGAACACAAAAATCCTTAAATATGGAAATCAAAGCATCAATGAAAATCAGTAATGTTTTAGACTAAAGTAAAAAAAAGAATTATATTTCAGGACCAGCAGTTTGAGTAATGGCTGTGTCACTGGTCTCTCAGGTAGTTGACTGTGGTTTGAGTCCTGGATCTGGTGGCTTAAACTCATGCCAGGTGTGTGTATATGCATTCCCAAGATCCTGAGAGGAGAATGGAGGAGAAGGGATTGCACCTGGCCATCCCCCTGGGGGGTGATTTCTCTCTCTCTGGTGAGCGCACACGCCCTATAGCAAAAACCTCTC
>NW_006159919.1:1967802-1974010 GCF_000334495.1 Tupaia belangeri chinensis
TCTGTTTTTTTTTTTTCCTCTTTTTTGGAGAGGTTTTTGCTATAGGTTGTGTGCGCTCCCCAGACAGAGAGACAGAGAGACAGAAAGCGAGAAATCACCTCCCCGGGGGGATGGCCATGCCGCAATCTCTTCTCCTCCATTCTCCTTTTGGGATCTTGGGCATGCATGGACACACACCCGGCGTGAGTTTAAGCCACTAGGTCCAGGACTCGAACTGCGGTTGACTACGTGGGAGTCCAGTGACATAGCCATTACGCTAACTGGTGGTCCCCCCGTTCTTTTCTTGCTTATATTGTTTTCAGTGAGAGGTCTGATAGCCTTATGGGATAGCCTATGAAAGTAACGTTTTATATATATATATATATATATATACACACACACACACATACACACACACACATATATGTGTATATATATAAGTATCTATATGAAAAATTATTGGTAACAAGTATGACTAAGCCATTATGCAGTATATTTTGGATGGGAAATCACATTTCATATGCTGATTATGCTCAGGGAATGAATGTAAATAAATCAATTAATTAAAACAAAAGTTTCAGAAGAAAATTACAGGGCAGTTATAACTAGATTTTAGCTTTGTCCATATTTTTAGTTTAAGGTATTTTGTGAATCAATAAAATGTGGGAAAAAACTTTAGTATGGAAGGGAGAGAGAGAGAAGGGGAAGAAAAAAACAAGTAAAAGGATGCTTAATTGACAAAAAAAATGAGAAGCTATTTGCTGATAAGTTATAGAATAATATCTTTGGCTTGACTGACATGCATAGTATTTGTGCTGGAAAAAGAAATGTTGTACACTATAAAGATGCAATTAAATAAATTAATTAATTTTAAAAAAGAAAGTAACTTGACATTTCTCTTTTGCCATTTTTAGTATCTTGTCTCTGTCTGTGGTTTTGGCCAATCTGGCTATGATGTGACCAGGGGAAGATCTTCTTGGGTCAGTTCAATGTGGGGTCCTTTGTATTTCTTGGATCTGGATATTTGAGTGCCTCTCTAGGTTTGAAAAGTTTTCTTCCAAGATTTCATGGAATAGATTATCAATACCCTTATTAGTTTTTTCACCTTCTTGGATACTGATGACCCAGATGTTTGGGCATTTAATGGTATTGAGTATTACTCGAATGTTACTCTCATTTTTTGGGGTTATGTTTTTGGTCTTTTTGGTGAACTTTTCTAGGTCAGAGATTCTATCTTCTACGTCTGAGATTTGATCTCCTGCATGATCTAATCTACTTTTGATACTTTCAACAGAAATATTGACTACCTGTATTACAACCTTAATCTCTAACAATTCCTTTTTATTCTTTTTAATGATGTATATCCCCTCTTTCAGATTGTGCAAGAACTTCCTCCCCTCCTGGAGCTTGGTGTGTCTTTTCTCCTGCATCATTTGGAGTTCCCTGTGTCTATTCTCTTGCATTTCTGTTAGCTTTATCACTATGAATATTTTAAATTCTTTATCTGACGTTTCCAATTTCATGGAATAGATTATCAATACCCTTATTAGTTTCTTCACCTTCTGGGATACCAGTGATTCAGATGTTTGGGTGTTTAATGCTATCTAGTATTACTCATATGTTATTCTCATTTTTTTGGGTTATTTTCTTTGTCTTTTTCGTGAATTTTTCTAGGTCAGAGGTTCTATTTTCTACATCTGAGATTTGATCCTTGATGTGATCTAATCTGCTTTGGATATTTTCAGGGGAAGTTTTGATTTCCTGTATTACAGCCTTCATCTCTAACAATTCCATTTGATTCTTTTTCACGATGTGTGTCCTCTTTCAGATCATGCAAGAACTTCCTCACCTCCTGGAACTCAGTGTCTCTTCTCCTGCATCTTCTGGACTTTGTTGTCTCTTCTCTTGTATCTGTTAGCTTTATCACTATGAATATTTTAAATTCTTTATCTGACGTTTCCATGAGTTCCCTTGTATTCTCTGTGAAGAAAGAGGAGTTATTCTTTCCCATTAGAGGAGAGTTATTTTCTTCATTTCTCATACATCTTGTGCTTCTGTGGTAGTTTCTGGCAATCTAATGGATTATAGTTTTTTCCCCAATTTTTTTGGAGTTAAGCCTGAGCAATCAGAGGAATGCAGAAGGAGGGGACCTGCAGTCTGTATACAGTACTATTTTTCTCCCTTTGAACCACTCATTAAGTGAAAATTGAGAATTAATCTACTCTAAAAAATATTCAGATATTTGGCTACTGAGCACCTAGACCTGTTGGGAAAATCAGTGTGTGGAGGGTGAGCAGAAAAGTGAGAAAGGTAAAAAGAAAATGAAAATTGGGACCAGCAGTTTGCGTAATGGCTATGTCGTTGGACTCCCATATAGTCAACCAAGGACCGCGGTTCGAGTCCCGGACCTGGTGGCTTAAACTCATGCTGGGCGCGTGTGCGTGAGTGCCCAAGATCCCAAGAGGAGAATGGAGGAGAAGGGATTGTGGCATGGCCATCCCCCCTGGAGGGTGATTTCTTGCTTTCTGACTCTCTGTCTTTCTGGAGAGCACATGTACCTATAGCAAATACCTCTAAAAATAAAAAAAAGAAAAAAAAAAAGAAAAGAAACAGAAAAAAAAGTAATACAGAAAAAAATATGAAAAATAAAAATAATATGCTTTTTTGGGTCAAGAAATGAAAACAGCGTGGCCCATTAGCGGGCTGCACAAATGGGGCCACTTGGAACTCAAATATAGATGGCTGCTGATTGGCTTATCCTGTGGGAACAGGGAAAAGGTAAGAATGAGAAAGACAAAAGAGCAGAAGAGAGCTAAGTTTAAAATTAAAAGAAAAAATTAAAGATATATATCTATATCTATATCTATCTATCTATCTATCTATCTATAGAGAGAGAGAGAGAGAAATACAGAGAGAGTAAGTGGGGTGCTCTAACCTGGCTCCTTGCTAAATTGGAGAGCAGGAGAGTGAAGTCTCTGTAGAGGGTCTTTTGTGGGGGAAATCTCCCAACACCTTATTTTTATTTTTTATGTTTTAAAAATTATTATTTTTAAGGCTTATACCATAGGGTGTGTGCACTTGCCATAGAGTAACAAGGAGTGACAGAGAGAGAAAAAATGGGGGATGACCACAGTTGCAAGTCCCTTCTCCTCCACTCTCCTTTCAAGATTTTGGGTGCATCTGGTTAATTTTCAAGTCACTGGGTTCTGGATTCAAACTGGGGTCAGCCATGTGGAAATCCAGTTTCTTAATCACCAGCTGGCCCCCACCTTATTTCTAATAGTCTAATTAAACATCTTGTTACCTATCTGTTTAACTACCACTTGACCTTCTCTAGGAAGGGGAATCCAATTTCTCAGTCTATGTGCATCCAGAGAATCCAGTCTATGTGCATCTAGGGAATCTACTTCCTCAATCTTTGTCTCATTCCTGCAGTTGGTTAATATTCGTTATTCAAAACATTCCCAATCATGTAAGACTACATGGTTCATTCATAAATTTGTACTTTATTGTGCACCATAGTAGTATTCAGAATAAATAAAAATGATTACACCAGATTTATATTACTGTGTTGTGTCTTATTGCTTTCTGTTGCATATCTAATGTATGTTCTGTGTATGGATAGAAGTATATTATTCTACTGTGGTATTATGTGATATCTATGGAAAGATAATTAACCTATGGCACCACGACACACCACATCTGCCCTGAAGCTTCTTGCTTATTGACCAATTCACTTAATGACCTAGTTGCCGGAACTGACTTGGTTAAGTGAGGAGTGACTATAGATTGTTAGGTGCACTTATTCTTTTTTAGGAATGGATTTTTTCCTATAGGGCACGTGTGCTTGCTGGAGAGACAGAGACAGAGAGATAGAAAGCGAGAAATCACCCCCCAGAGGGGATGGCCATGCCACAATCCCTTCTCCTCCAGTTTCCTCTTGGGACTTTGGGCATGCACACATACATGCCTGGTGTGAATTTGAAGCTGCTGGGTCCAGGACTAGAACCTCAGTGAACCTTGTCAGGAGTCCAGCAACATTATACCACCTGCTGGTCCCAGGCACTGTTTTTTAAGGAAGGCAAGTGAGATGTGGAAATTGTCCAGAATTATGCCATGAGCAGAAGAACTGAGAACCCTAAACCTGTGCATTTTTCACAGTGAGTTGTTTTGATAGAGCTTTACATAGAAACTAATGTTTTTAAAAGCAATATTTTTCTATATACTTAAACCCCAAAATATAGTTGATTCAGTTCATCCTTAATTCATCAATGTTTGATTACATAACAAGAGATGAAAAGACCCTAGATAGATTTTGTTATAGTCTACTTTGAGTGAAAAATCCTGCAGTATATTAAAAAAAAAAAAAAAGCAGCTCTCTTATGTAGAATTGGGAAAGGTGTGTTCTTGTCTGGAATAATAATTATATAAATATAGAGATGTATGCTGTTCTTCTTATAGTCATGAAATATGTGGAAGCTACAATTCAAATTGACTCATCAAATGCTACAGAGACTATGAGCAGAAATATTTCGAAAGATATTACCTGAGGGGTTTTGCTCTGAGCCCAATTATGAGCAGACTGGCTTGGTCTGTGCCTTCCTAATATATTCTAAGAATTTACGGCAGCACAGGGGCTTCAAATATCAGCAATTTTGGTAGTGCAGATGTTCTATTAATTATAAACCAATGAGAATTAAAGAAATGTTTGTATGGAAACAGTTATTTCAGTTATCTGAACATACATTTTTTAAAATGGATGAGGATAATTTTTAGTTTCACTAAATAGTGAATATATTCCAGGAACACTTTACATGATCAGTTTATTTAAAAATATTTAAAGAATATAAACAAATTTATATAAAACCAAATCAAAATGGAAGCATTTGAAAATCTAACATGGGTAAGTTTATCTTTTATTTTTAATTAAATTTGTCTATATTCATTAGTTTGAATAATCAAGAATTAGCTATTGACAAAGATTATTTTACTTATTCTGAACCAGTGTATATATTCTTCTATTGGAATTATTTTATAGAACCTTTCATCTCTTGGTTATGTGACCTCAATTTCTCCTTCTGATGCCTTAATCCAAGAGCAGTCTAAATAATGGGATTCATTTTTCTGGTTAAGAAGATGGTTGTTGCCTGAGTAGCTTACTTTTAATTCTCTAGAGTCATTTCCCAGATTTAGGTCAACTTTCCGTACTCATTCTCCATTTCTTCCATAGCTAAATGCTGGGGCCTCTTTATTCTCCTTTTCCTCCCAATTCTGCTACCACTCAATCTACTTGGCAGATTCATCTCAAAACTAATAGTGATGTAAGATAGCATGTACTCTGTTCTCCTAAACATATCCTTGCTTGGGCCTCTTAAAATGACAAAGACATTTATAAGAAAATTCTTGCAGGGTTCAGGCTTCCTTCTCTCTGAATTATCTGCTTTCCTAGCTCAGGCTAACTGGGTTATACCAAGGAAGGTGGGTGAAATTGGGATGCTTTGAGTGTCTTCCTTTTGGGAGATCATTTGTATTTCTGGCTGAACTTCAGACCGATGCTTCCCAACCAATTCCATCTGATGGGACACATAGAAAATATTAATAGTTTTATGGCATACATAGTATTACTGAAAAAGCTGTGATTACCACTGCGTGGGGGCTACAGGTACTCTAGGCTCTACTATACCACTTTTTATTTTTTTTAAAGCTGGTTTGTTTTGTCTTTTAATATTTTTAAAGAACTATTCACTTTATTTATTTATTATCATTATTATTACTATTCAATTTGACCAGAGAGAAAGAGAGAAAGCAAGTTGTCAGATCTGGCCACACAACCTACTTTGGAAGTAGGAGTCCAGATCCCTAACCAGCACGCCTCCTGCCAGCCCTACTTTACCACTCTTAAGGAATACATACCTCAGGCAAATTGGTAACTGTTTCTCAGCAAATTTCCCTTTCCTACTGAGAAACTAAGATACCTATGGCATGGGACCAGCAGTTGGCATAATGGTTATGTCGCTGAACTCCCATGTAGTCGACCGTGGTTCGAGTCCCGGACCCAGTGGCTTAAACTCACGCCGGGCGTATGTGCGTGCGTGCCCAGGATCACGAGAGGAGAATGGAGAAGAAGGGATTGCGGCATGGCCATCACCCCGGGGGGTGATTTCTCGCTGTCTGTCTCTCTGTCTCTCTCTGTCTGGCGAGCGCACACGCCCTATAGCAAAAACCTCTC
>NW_006159919.1:1974047-1977490 GCF_000334495.1 Tupaia belangeri chinensis
TAATATATATTTATATTATATATATGTGTGTATATATATATGTGTGTGTGTGTGTGTATGTATAGCATGTGTACTTGCTTGCTGGAGGGAGACAGAGAGAGAGAGAGAGAGTGAGAAAACACCCCCTAGGGATAGCCACACAATTCCTTCTTCATTCTCTTGAAATTTTGGTTGTGCACATGCATATGCCTGGTGTACTTTTCAAGCTGCAGGGTCTGGGACTCTAACTGCAAAATCAGTTATGTGGGACTCAGCAGCCTTAACTGCTACACCATCACCTGGTTCCTCCTACCCCACCTCACCCCACCCCCACCCTTTTTAAAAAAAGCTAGGACATATAGGACCAGCAGATGGCATAATGGTTATGTTGCAGGACTCCATGTAGTTGACCACAGTTGAAGTCCTAAAATTGGTGGCTTAAAACTCTTGCTGGGCATGTGTGTGTGCATGTCCAAAATCCCAATAAGAGAAGGGATTGTGGTGCAACCATCCTCCCAGGGGGTGATTTCTTGCTTTCTGTCTCTATCTCTCTGGCAAGCATACAAGTTCTATAGCAAAAATCTCTCTTAAAAGACAAAAACTAATACAAAAAAGCTGGGACATAGAAATTCACAATTGTTCCTATTAGCTCATGTTCTTTAAGATTCCAGTGTTAACTGCCAAGTGGACAGAATTGCAGTAGTAGGACTATTTAAGATTCATCTCTCCCACTGAAATATTTCTTTTTACTTTTTGTCTTAGGTTTTTGTCATAGGGCATGTCCACTTGCTGTAGAGACAGAGACAGTGAGAGGGAAAGTGAGAAGTAACCCCCCCAGGGGGTGGGGCTATACCACAACACCTTCTCCTCTGTTCTCCTGGGATTTTGTGCATGCACGCACACACGCCCAGCATGATTTTTAAGCCACCAAGTCTGGGACTTGAACTGTGATCAGTCAGGTGGGAGTCCAATGCCTTAACCACCACACCACCTGCTGGCTCTCAAAATATTGTTTTTAACTACTAGGGATCTTTTGTGTAAACATGAAGACATGTGTGCCAGATGTTGGATACACAATGTTAGTGGTGGATAAGGATTGGTGGATAAGGATAGATTTCTGGGGGCTGGGCAGTGACTCAGTAAATTGTGATGTTCTGTGAGGCAGACCTAAGTGGGAAGATTGTGAGTTTGCGTCTGGAGTTCTTGAGTACACCTGGCACATATATATGTCCATGATCTGGTCTCGCTAAAGCTGGGGATGTAGCTGAGTGACAAGACCCTTTTAAGAATGCTGTATTTCTGTCTGCCTTCTGTTATGCAATAAATAAATAAGCTTGATAAGCCATCAATGGTAATACCAATGTTAAAAAAGTTGCTTTCTATTCTGAATTTGATGTAATTATATTAAGTCCAAATATAACAATGTTTTCTTCAAGGTTTAGGATAGTGGAAGACAATTATATTTCTAAGAATAGTAAACTATTAGTAGGAACATAAAATTTGTTCTCTTTATACTTAGGATAGATGACGTCTTTTCATCCTTTAGGTCTCAGATTAAATATAATTGGCAAGACTTCAGTCTCTAACTCATGTGAGTGCCCCTGTCATTCTCTATGTCCCTTGTTTGTTGATCTTTCTTAGGACTTTCCATCTATACTTATTGGTTTATATGCTTCTGGTGTGTCACTCATTAGACTATAAGCTCTTTGGAAACAGGGTCCATATTGGTTCAGTTATAACCTTCATGCCCAGCATAAAGTCTAGTACAAGAACACACCTAAATTTGCTGAAAGAATGAAATTCATGACTTTTTTCAGAAAAGCACTATTTGAAAAAACATAATTTTAAAAATATGTACCTTTTCTCTTTCCAGTTTAATATATAAACTGAAGTATCGATTTTTGAGAATCCTTACTGTTGGATAACATTTAAAGCTTGGGACCAGGGACCAGTAAATGACTAATGGTTATGTCCCTGGACTCCCAGGTAGTCAACTGTAGTTTGAGTTCAGTAGCGTAAACCTGACACCAGGCTCAGTAGGTGCAGTGCCCAAGACCTTGAGAGGAGAATGGAGGAAAAGGGATTGCTGAGTGGCCATTCCCCTAGGGAGTGATTTCTCCCTTTCTGTCTCTTTCTGCGGAGCGCAACATCCTATAGCAAAATTCTTCATCAAAAACAAACACTTGGGGCCAGCAGGTGGCGAGGTGGTTGGGGCACTGGACTCTGACTTGGTCGACCTTTGTTAGAAGTTATGCCCTATAATAAATTAAATAATGATAAAAAATTAAAAAGTATTTCAAAACTTTCTCTTGGTGTTATATGGAACTCCAGATTTACAGAATAATTAAAAAACTCTCACCTATGCACTATTCACATTTGCCCGTCTTCGTCCTATAATGTGAACCACCCACCCACCCACACACACACTTAAAAGTTTGGCAGCTTGGTCTGAATTTACAAGTTCCTAAGTATATAACTGGGAAAGAAGAGTGTCAGGATGCTCTATTTCAAAACTTAATTTTAAAGAACCAAGCAAACAAAATCGACCTGCATTTCTGCTAAGAATTCATCCCAAGAGGCGAGCTCCCTTCTGGCCTCTCTGGCCACGTAGACTGGCTGCCCCTGGAGTCCTGGACACTGCCCTCCTGTCCCGATTTTGGGTAAGGGTTACTTTCCGATTGGTAGGCACGCGCAGGACTGTGGACTTGGGGTGGGGGGGAGGTGTGCGTTTGGGGCGTAGCTGAGCCATTTAAAACAGCGAATCCGCGTTAACCTAGTCCTTCCACCTCTGACTTTTCTAGGCAGATGTTCCACGGCTTTGCTCGAACCCCGGAGTCTTGACTTTTCTCTTCTCCTCTCCCGGCTGCTCAGACAACTCCTGACGGTCACTTCTTCCAGGAGGGGCGAGGATGAAGTTAGAACATCTGAACTGGAGCAGAGCACGGAAAGGCGGTGGCGGGGACGAGGGAGCTTCCTAGCGCCGGAGACGGAGGCAACTCGTCCTCGCGCGAAAGGGGCGGGCAGCCTCGGGCCGTTCGCATTTCCTGTGACAGGGGCTGCCCCAGCCTCCGCCTCTCCCGCGGCGGCGGGACCATTTCCTGAATCGCTGAAGCGGAGGGAGGACTGGGGTGCGGCCCTACCATTAGCGCGAAGGGAGGGGGAGTATGATAAGGAAAGGTTGAGGGACGCGAAGACCGCCAAGAACAAAGCAGTTCTGCCAAGTCCGCGGTTCCGTAGAGCGGCGCAGAAACGAGACTCCGATGGGCCAGAGCTCCTCCCGGAGGCCGGGCCGGCCGGCTGTTTGCTCGGCGCCGGAGCATCCCCCCTCCTGGCAGTCGCGACGTGGTTCAGCCCGGGAGGCCGGCGTCTTTCCCCCAGTTTGCCGTTCACCCGGAGCGCTCGGGACTTGCAGATAGTGGTGACGGCGGCAACATGTCCGTGGCGTTCGCAGCCCCGAGGCAGCG
>NW_006159919.1:1977527-1986267 GCF_000334495.1 Tupaia belangeri chinensis
CCGCCCCTGCTGCGAGCCTGCCGTGTGTGGGAACCCGAGCCGCGGGCTGTGCCCGACAGGGTGGCGGAAGAGGGCGAACCGGTTTTTTCTCGGAATCCTTCGCGCGCTTTGGCGCTTTCTTACAGCCACAAAAGCCCAAGCAACCGCCGCCCGATTTCTCTAGGGATGGGGCGGCGTTTGGGCGGCGGGGCGCGTGCGCCCGAGGGCGGCGGCGGCAGCGCAGGGAAGGCTCTGCCGGAGCCGGCGCCCCCCGCGCGTCGCTCCGGAGTTACTTTGGCGTCGCCCCGCCCCGCGCGCCGCGGCTGCTTAGTGCAGACCCGACCTCCGACGGCGGAGGAGCAGTCGGAGCGCAGATCGTCTCCCTGTGAACTCCTGCTCAGTTAGAGAGTTTTCGGGAGAACTTGAGGGTCGTTCAAGTAGAGTCTGAGGGGCAGGCGAGGAAGATCTCCATGGACTTTAGGGTTACCCTGGAGCCCCCTTCTCCTAGGTGACGTGTGGTCCTGTACATCTGCAGCACATACGCTAGGCGCTGAGCTTGTAGTGGTTAGCCATAGCCCCTGCCTTCTTGGAGTTTACTGTCTAGTGCTGGAGACAGTCTTAATCAGTGACACATAAGTCGTGATAAATATGCCGGGAGTACACCGTTTTTAGAGGATCGTGCTGTCACTGTTGCTGAAACTGCCAGGTGGGGACACAAAGGTTCTTTATTGTCCTCTACCCCTTGTTGCCTGCAAGCAAAGCAGCATTCTGAATTTAGCATTACTAAATTTTGTTGTTTACCTTAAATACGTCATAATTTAGTATTGCTAAATTTAGTTGTTTACCTTAAATATTTTTGTTTTATGCAAGAATGGAAATACAAGAAAAGTCAACCTTTAGTACCACACAAGGCACCATAGTATGCCCATAGATTGTGTTAACCGGTTTCTGTTTACTGTCAAGTTCTTTGCAGTGTGGCTTTTGACATTTGGCCAACTGTTGCTTTACTTTTATTAGTAAACAAAGCTTGACAGTGCCTGCAAATGCATTGCTTTAATACAGTGCACTGAACTAAGTCTTCAGCCTGGCAAAAGGCTCAAAGTAGCTCCAAGTATACACGTACAGCTTTGTTTCTGGAGGGGTTCACGTGCTTTATTTTTGGGTTGTATTGTAGAAAAGTCTTGAGCATTTCATTTTCTTTTCTATAAAGAGTTGTATTATGTAAGTCTTAAGATGTTTATCATCGTAGTTAGTTGAATGGATGCTGCACAATTATCTTTCATCCTCATGTGAGAAGAGAAAAATGGATTCCAAATTAAGTGCCTCCTCCTTCAGTGGGGAAAGTAGTAATATTGTAAATAGGTCTGATAAGAATATTTTCTCTCTCTCTCTTTTTAGGATTTGTTCCCAGGGAGAGACAGACAGAGGGAAAGTGAGAAATCAGTTCCCATTGGAGATGACTGTCCTGTAATCCCTTCTCCATTCTCCTTGGGATTTTGGCCATACCCTGCGTAATTTTCTTTTTTCTTTCTTTCTTTCTTTTTCTTTTTTTTTTTTTTTTTTTTTAAGAGTTTTGCTATGGTGTGCGCTTAACCAGAGAGACAGAAAGGAGAATCACAAACACACACACACCAACGGGCAGTCGGGGTGGGGGGGCTTGGGGGAGGAGTGGGAAAGTGGCCACTGCTGCAATCTCTTCATTCTCCTTTGGGATTTTGGGCATATGCACCTGGTGTGAGTTTTAAGCCACTAGATCTGGGACTTGAACTACTGTCCACTACATGGGAATCCAGCGATATAGCCATTATGCTATCTGCTGATCTCCCCTGCCTGATTTTCCAGCCACCCTACTGGGACTGGAGTTACATAGTCCATGTGGACATCCAACACCTTAACCACTATGCCACCTGCTGGCCTACTGAGACATAGTCTAATGGTGAAGCTTGTTAGGTTGAGGAATATGCTGGAAAAGTTATGGTGTGAAATAGGTTGGAGATTGGATTAATACATTAGAAGGATTTTTTTTTTTTTTTTAGTGTCCAATGCATCCATTTAGAAGTAGCTGCCCTTATGGGCCAGCTGGTGGTGCAGTGGTTAAAAGTGGCTGAATCCCCAGTGCAGGTGAGTCTAGACTCAACATGCCAGGTGCATTCCTGTGCAGGTGCAGGTGTGCCCAATACCCTGAGAGGAGAATGAAGGCGAGTTTGCTGGTGGCCATCCCCCTTGGAACGGTGCTTTCTCCTTCTGTCCCTCACAGTGAGCACTGTCACCCAGTAGTAAACTAAAAAAAGTAAACTAAAAAAGAGTAACAAAAAAGAAATAGATTAGAAGGGCATATAAGTCTTTTTCTTCCAGCAAATAAAGATTATAATTCACTTTTAGAAAAAAGCTGTAGTTAATGTTAAATGGATCTTCATTTTTAATTAAAACTTACTTTGGGGCCAGCAGGTAGTGTAGTGGTTAAGACACTGGACTCCCACATGGTCAACCATGGTTTGAATCCCGGACCGGGCAGCCTGAAAATCATGCCAGGCATGTGTGCATACTGCCCCAAATTCCAAGAGGAGCATGGAGGAGAAGGGATCCATTTCCCCTGAAGGCTTTTTCTCACTTTCCCTCTCTCTGTCTCTGTTGATTGCACTTGCCTTATGTAAAAAACCTTTTTCAGAAAAAGTCACTTTACATTATTGAGATAGTGTGATTGTAGTGTTGTGCCTTATATTTTCATTGACTCCTGAAGGATGGGGCAGGCTCCGGAGATAATATCCTTACTTTGATCTTACCAGATATATCTGAGCCCCTGAAAACTTAAGTGGGTTGCTCAGGTCAGCAACACTGGCACTAAAACTAACTGGTATTTTTATTGCTACGGTCAGTATTGTTTTTTCAAGACACCACTTAAATGAATTGTTTAACCTTCAAAGTCAAGATTCCCTTGACTTCTCATAAGTTGATAGACTTGTACTTTCATTTTTGTTGTTTGTAAACTTTTGAGACAATTAAAAGGTAATTTCAATCCTCTCTAAATAATATATGCATAGAAATTATATGCATTTGATTATGTAATGTTTAACATCTTGGATTATTATGTCATACTTGGAGAATCACAAAACTTTACTGTTATAAAACTTAGAAACTAGTCAGCTACTTCATCAAGCCTCCTGGGTTGAAGTTTTCATGTATGTACTTCATTCTGGGTAAGGATAGAATTTGTCTTTATTATTGCAAAGCATTTGAATGATGCAAAGCCACTGTGAATTCTTAGTATTTTAGTGTTAACTGTCTAAATCTTCCTCTGTAGATAGCTGAGGTAATTAAATGTTTGAATATAAAGTAAATTCACATTTTCCCATCTGGGCTTCTGTTAATCGTTCTGAGAGAAAATAATTGGGATAGAGAGCATTAATAATTGTTGATTAAACGTGGTTTTATTCCAAAGGTGTAAAGTAAGATTTTTTTGGGGGGGAGAGGTTTTTGCTATAGGGCGCATGCCCTCGCCAAACAGACAGAGACAGACAGAGAGACAGAAAGTGAGAAATCACCCCCCCAGGGGGGATAGCCACGCCACAATCCCTTGTCCTCCATTCTCCTCTCGGGATCTTGGGCACGCATGCACATGTACCCAGCATGAGTTTAAGCCACCAGGTCCAGGACTCGAACCGTGGTTGACTACGTGGGAGTCCAGCGACATAGCCATTACACTAACTGCTGGTCCCTAAAGTAAGATTTTTTTGTGATGAGCTATAAAAAAGACCCTAGTACATGTAGTTTATATATATATATATATGTATGTATATGTGTGTGTGTGTGTATATATACACACACACACACACACACACACACACATATATAAAACATTTCTAGGAATCTGAAGGGAAAAAAAATTAATAGAAGGGTTGTCCATATGAACAGGGTAGTGCATATTTTTTGTTTTGTTTTGTTTTTGCTATAGGGCATGTACACTTGCCAGAGAGAGAGAGAGAAAGTGAGAGATCTTCCGCTGAGGTAATGGCTACATGGCATTCCATTCTCTGTGCTCCTCTCGGGATTGTGGGCATACACACACATGTGCCTGGTTTAATGTGGGATCCAGCTTTTACTACCATGCTGCCTGGTTGACCCTGTATTGCCCATTTTTACAAGAGATTTGGGATTTAATTTTACGTGAGAAACAGGTAATTTACTGATCTTCCTTTAAAATGATATATTATTATTAATATTGTCTTTTAGATAGAGATTTTTGTTATAGAGTGTGTGTGCTTGCTGGAGAGACAGAAAGCGAGAAATCACCCCGCAGGAGGGATGGCCACTCCTCAGTCCATTCTCTCATGATTTTGGCCACGTATGCACTTGTGCTGCTGGGTCCAGGACTTGAACCACAGTCAACTACGTGGGAGTCCAGCAATATAGGCAACACAACCATTATGGCATCTGCTGGTCCCTAAAATTAAAATAAATTTTAAATTTTTTCATAGCAGGACCAGCAGTTAGCGTAATGGCTATATCGCTGGACTCCCACGTAGTCGACCGCGGTTCGCGTCCTGGAGCTGGTGGCTTAAAACTCACGCCGAGCACGTGTGTGTGTGTGTGTGCATGCCTAAGATCCTGAGAGGAGAATGGAGGAGAAGGGATTGCGGTGTGGCCATCCTCCCAGGGGGTGATTTCTCGCTTTCTGTCTCTCTGTCTGTCTGGCGAGCGCACGCGCCCTATAGCAAAAACCTCTCAAAAAAAATATATTTCATAGCTGGCCAGCTGGTGGCATGGTGGTTAAGGTGGCTGGATCCCACATGGCTGACTATACAGTTTGAGTCCTAGACTCAGCAACTTGTGGAGCATGCAGGGTGCTGTCTAGGGCACTTGGATGTATATGCCTAAAAATCCTGAAAGGAGGGAGAAGAGGAGAAGGGTTTGTGATGTGACTGTCTCTCATGGGGGTGCTTTTTCACTTTCTCAGTCTCTCTCCAGACGTGTGCCCACTGGCAAATTAGTTAAAAAAATTTATAGCCACAGAAAGCATCATTAACCAAAAGTAACTTTAAGGGAATTATGTTTTTTGTATGTCTATGTTTGTATAATGGTTGTTTTGGGGTAACAGTATTTTGTTACGAGATTCACTTCAGAGTTTTTTTTTTTTTTTCTTTTGGAGAGATTTTCACTGTAGGGCGCGTGCGCTCGCCAGACAGACAGAGAGACATAGAGACAGAAAGTGAGAAATCACCCCCCAGGGGGGATGGTCACGCTGCAATCCCTTCTCCTCCATTCTCCTCTCGGGATCTTGGGCACGCACGCACACGTGCCCGGCGTGAGTTTTAAGCCACCGGGGCCGGGACACGAACCGCGGTCGACTATGTGGGAGTCCAGCGACATAGCCATTACGCTAACTGCTGGTTCCCCACTTCAGAGTTTTTATGCAAGTAATAGTTATTTTATTTTTAAAAATTATTTATATAATTTTATTTATTATGATGATTTTAATTTGCTATATGGCACACTCACCAGAGAGAGAGATAAGAGAGAAAGGGGAAGTGAGAAAACAAGCTACCACCAGGTCTGGGACTTGAACCCTGGTTGACCATGGAGGTTCAGTATCTTAATCACCACGCCATCTGTCAGCCCCACAAGTAATAGTTATTGGGAACGGCAGGTGGCGTGGTGGCTGGGGGCAGTGTACTCCAACATGGCTGGCTGCAGTTTGAGTCCCAGACCTGGTGGTGGCTTGCTTTCTCATTTTCCTCTTTCTCTCTCTCTTTCTTTCACTCTGTCCCTCTCTAGTCAAATTAAAATAAATAAGAAAGTTAAAGAAAAACGTAGTTATTCTGCTCCCTCCCCCTGAGTTTTCCAGTTTTTAATTTTACTTAATGCACTATAAACTTAAAAATTTTTTTATTTCAGATGCTGGATGAAAATAACCATCTTATTCAGTGCATAATGGACTATCAGAATAAAGGAAAGACCTCGGAGTGTTCTCAGTAAGACCGATATACTTTTTTTGTATTCTTTTTCCTGTATTGGTTAATTTTTTACTTTTCTTTTAAATAGCTTTATTGAGGTTCACCTAATTTAAAGTGAAAAATTCAATGTTTTTAGTATATTTGTGGAGTTGTGCTACTATCACCCTCAAAAGAAACCCCATACCCATTAGCAATCATTCCCCATCTCTTATTCCCTGACAATCACCAATCTACTTTCTATCTGTATAGCTTTGTCTGTATCATGACATGTTGTATTTCATATTATCTTTCATATGATATGTGATCTGCTTTGACTGACTTTTGCATTTAGCATGTTTTCTGGGTTCCTCTGTGTTGATGTGTGTTACCAGTATCTCTTTTTATTGCCAAACCTTCCATTGTACACATTTATCTCAGTGATGGACTTTTGAGTTCTTCTTGACTACTGTAAAAACTTCTGCTTTAAACATTTGTGTATATGGGGAACCAGCAGTTAGCGTAATGGCTATGTCACTGGACTCCCACATAGTCGACCGCTGTTCGCGTCCTGGACCCGGTGGCTTAGAACTCACGCCGGGCGTGTGTGCGTGCATGCCCAAGATCCCGAGAGGAGAATGGAAGAGAAGGGATTGCGGCATGACCATCCCCCCTGGGGGGTGATTTCTCGCTTTCTGTCTCTATGTCTCTCTCTGTCTGTCTGGTGAGCGCACGCGCCCTATAGCGAAAAAACCTCTCCAAAAAAAAAAAAAGATCTGATGATTGGGGGAGGGTAATATTTGATGGGAAAGGTTGAGCAAATATCTTAAAATTAAACTTCATAAAAGATTCTTTATTAATAGATATTTAAAACCATAAGCAACTTTGGAGATTTACTTTATTGTTTTTTTGGAGAGGTTTTTGCTATAGGGCACTTGCGCTCGCCAGATAGAGAGTGACAGAGACAGAAAGTGAGAAATCACCCCCCAGGTGGGATGGTCACGCCGCAATCCCTTCTCCTCCATTCTCCTCTCAGGATCTTGGGCACGCATGCACACGTGCCCGGCATGAGTTTTAAGCCATCGGATCTGGGGAGCGAACTGCGGTCGACTATGTGGGAGTCCAGCGACATAGCCATTACGCTAACTGCTGGTTCCCTACTTTACTTTCTTAAAGGTTCTTTTTTTTTTTTTTAAGGAAAAGATTTTTGCCATAGGGTGTGTGTGCTCATTAGGGAGATAGAAAGTGAAAAATCACTCATCAGGGGGAGTGGCCACACTGCAGTCCCTTCTCCTCCATTCTCCTCTCGAGATTTTGGACACATACACGTGTGCTTGGCATGAGTTTCAAGCTGCTGCTGGGCCCAGGACTTGATCCGTAGTCGACTATGTGGGAGTTCAGCAACATAACCATTATGCTATCTGCTGGTCCCAAAGATTCTTTTTTTTTAAAGAAGTATTTAATTTTATTTATTGTTATTATTTATTTCTTATTTTTTTTTCAGAGAGAAACAGAGAGAAAGGGAAAGTGACAACGCAAGCCACCTGGTCTGGGACCTAAACTGCAGTTGGCCATGTGCGAGTCCAGTGCCCCAAACACCATGCCACCTGCCAGCCCTAAAGATTCTTTCTTAAAGGATTATTTATTTAATTTTAGTTATTGTTGTTATTCTTCTTTTTTTTGAGAGGTTTTTGCTATAGGGCGTGTGTGCTCGCCAGAAAAACAGACAGACAGAGAGACAGAAAGTGAGAAATCACCCCCCAGGTGGGATGGCCATACTGCAGTCCCTTCTCCTCCATTCTCCTCTCAGAATCTTGGGCACACACGCACATGCACCTGGCTTAAGTTTAAGCCACTGTGTCCGGGGACTTGAACGGTGGTCGACTACATGGGAGTCAAGCAACATCATCATTATGCCAACTGCTGGTCCTGTTATTATTTCATCATTTGACCAGAAAGAGAGAAAGAAAGTGAAAAAGCAAGGTGGGACTTGAACTGCGGTCAGCCATGTTGGAGTCCAGTGCTTAACCACCATGCCACCTGCTGGCCCCAAGATCTACTTTACTTTAACTCCATTATTTTGCAAATGTAATCTTAAAAATGGATGATTATCTGTGGATGATAACATGTATAGTATCTTCAGGTAGACTGATGTGAAGTGTATTCATGTTGGGTAAATTCACTTTACAAGTTTTAGTGGTTTATAGTGATTGAATGTATAAAATAAATTTTAAAAAATTGAGTAAGAGCAAGTGTTTTCAAAGAATGGGTGTCACAGAGGGACTCAAGTAGTGTTTTTAAAATTTTCATTTGAACTTTTCCATCAGATATTTTGTCTCCTGTGTTCATGATGTTAACCACATTACAGTGCATAAATCATGTACAAGTATGGCATGATGAATGATAAAACTACATAGTCTAAAATCTCTAACAAATATGATAAAATGCTGTTAAACACATTATTTCTAATATTTAAGCAGTAGATAGGATTATAGTCTTAAGCTTCTTTCTCTTTCCCCCATGATAATAGTTATGGGCCTGAACAGTAACTTTGAGAAAGCAGTAAATATAAAAATATTAAAAAAAAATAAGTTTTTTTTCCTGTATACTTATTCCCTTTCCAATTTTGATACTGTTTCTCCATTTGATCAGTAAATACTTCTTCAAATTTGAAAAAAAAGAATGTGATTGACTACATGTAAGAATACTTAAAAAAAATTTATTAAGTTTTATTTATCATCATCATCATTATTATTTTTAATTTGAACAAAAAGTGAGTGAGAAAGAGAGAGAGAGAGAGAGAGAGAGAATGAGAAAGCCAGGTGCCAGGTCCG
>NW_006159919.1:1986461-1987472 GCF_000334495.1 Tupaia belangeri chinensis
AGGGAAAGCAACCCCAATAAGAACATGGTCATGCCACAATCTCTTCTCCATTTTTACCGCCTGATGGGATTCTGGGCACGTAGGCAAATATACACTTGAACTGTTATTGGCCATGTGGGATCCCTTAACCACTAGGCTATGGGAGCAGTCCTAAAATTTTTTTAAGGACCATGAAGAACAACTTTAAGGTAATTAACTATTAGGAATATTTCAGTATGATGTAATTTCTTGGTCCTTGTTTACTTAAGAATCACTGTCAAAAAATGTATCATCCTGATTGGGCAACATCTAATGTACATGAGGAGAAACAATAAAAGCATAGACTTCTTGGGCCAGTCCTGTCACATGGTTGTTAAGGGAGCCATATCCCACATGGCTGACCAAGATTTGAATCCTGGTCCTGGCAGCTTAAGGGAGATGCCAGTTGGGTATGTGTACTTCCCCCAAATCCCCACACAAGATAGAGAAGTGGAGGAGAAGGGACTGGGGTGTGAGTGTACTCCAGTGTGGGGTGCTTCCCTCCCACCCCCTTTCCTCTATCTCGTGTGAGCGCATGTATCCTCTGGCAATTTGGGGGAGAAAAAAGGGCATGGACTTCTTAGGCAACTATTTTAAGGTCAGAAATAAGTTTTTTTTCTTAATAACTAAATTGTGAAACTAGTTGTTCATAATAGGAAAAATAATTTACTGGGATTCTTTTTATGTTGTCTTATTTTATTAGGTCATCGGGAAAGCATAAAATTGTCATGACTTTCCCCATGACCTAGTAGGAAATTACTTCATTTGGAATCTGAATTAGAAAACGTTATTTAGCCGAGTAAAGTTCTTTTGACTTATTTTTATTGTTGAAAATTTTTATTTAGTGTCTTTAGTACATGAAATTTTAAGATCGTCTAATAATTTAATGCAGATTTTAAATTTGTATTTGTGGAGTTTGCTGTATGCATCTATAAGTCCAAACAGTAGTAATTGAATCATTTTGAATTTTAATTTGGTTTTATCTTAATCTTT
>NW_006159919.1:1987820-1991809 GCF_000334495.1 Tupaia belangeri chinensis
CTCTCCAAAAAAAAAAAAAAAAAAAAAGAAATCACCTCCCAGGGGGATGGCTACGCCATAATCCCTTCTCCATTCTCTTCTTGGGACCTTGGGCATGCATGCACATGCGCCCGGTGTGAGTTTGAGCTGGGTCCAGGACTCAAACCAAGGTCGACTACATGGAAGCCATTATGCTAACTGCTGGTCCCGTTAGTTAATCTTTTAAGAAATTAATTTTTTTCCTCTGTGAGTGAGAGAGAAAGAGACAGCATGCCTAACAGGGTCCTGACACTAGGATCTTCCCTCGGCCTTCAGCCAGTCCTAGGTTATGGGCAAGCATGTGTTCAGCATACTCAGGGAGAGAAGTTTCTGGACCTGGACTCAGACCCATCCCACGAAGGATTACTGTGAATGTTGTTTGACTTCTGTCTAAATTTTAAAAATCACAAAGAGAAGCTTAGTTAAGCTAATTCATAAATAACATGATAATCACATGTAGCCATACAGCACCAATAATGAAACTTAGTTTTATTCTTAAAAATTTTATCCTTAATGGCGTTAGTGTTCTTCTCTGTTATTTATTCTCTCTCTCTCTCTCTCTGTTGGCATACTTTTAATTGAAGATCACTTGTTCTTTGTCTTTTTTTTAAGAGATTTTTGCTGTAGGGTACATGTGCTCACCAGAGAGACAGAAAACAAGAAATCACTCTCAGGAGGGATGGCCACTATGCAATCCCTTCTCCATTCTCCTCTCAGGATTTTGGGCATGCGTGCACATGTGCCAAACATGAGTTTCAAGCCACTGGGTCCAGGACTGGAACCACGGTTGACCATGTGGGAGTACAGCACCTTAACAGTGGTTAAGTGATGCCAGTGTGTTGCCATACTGTTGCCACCTGCTGGTATGCTGAGTTCTGATAGACTAGTAGTATATCCACAGGAGGCGTAAGTTGTTGGTTAGTGCTTACTGGAGTAAGACGAAAAATGAAGTATGCTTTCTACCTCTTCCAACTTTTTTTTTTTGGTAGATAGGTTTATATTTTATTTCTCTGTGACGTATTTACAGTTGAATATAAAGTAAAGGCCTGCTTGCACACCAAAGCCAGGTCTTTTGGGTGGTTCAGTCAAAGAGGTAAGACCTCCAGCTGGCTCATGAGGGAGTCACCCATTCCTTGGCCCAGATTTTGGCATTTTGCCAGCCTTGAGCTCATCAATCATTTCTTTAATATCTTTCGATGTCAAATCCTCATAGTAGTTGTCATTTATTTGAAATAATGGTGTATTTATACAGGCTCTTAAACATTCCACCTCTATTAGAGTGAAAAGTTTTATGTTTTCCCTTTAAGTTACTCTTACATCAGACTGTCAGTTTCACAAGAACAGAGATTGTCTAAGTCTGTTTCTTATCCACTGGGTTGTAAGGCCAGTAACCCGGGGCCCAGAGCCCTGTGAAGAATATAGCTCCCTGAACCGTTGTACTTAGGTTTGAAGTTTTGGACAAAGGGAAAATGATAGGAGGAGGATAAGCATATTTCATTGAATTGTTCCGTTTTAGTTCTCATTTCCATAAAAGCGAGTGTACTATATGTGGAGCTAGTACATAAGTTTACTATCTCTGCAATTTTGTACAAGTTGTCAAGTTCTTTAGACTTTACTTTCATCATCTGTAAAATGGAGAAAATAAGACCTCTCTTATAGGTCTTAAAGATTGGTTTATGGATTAAATGAAATATGCAAGCATGTAAAACAGTTCTAACAATATCTAGAATGTGGTAAGATCTCTTATTATCTTTAAATGTGTGTATTATTTGGTATTATTTTGAAAAGGAAATAGGAAGAATTGAAGTTCTGTTGATATTCAGGCAACAATTTTTTAATTAAATGTTAGACATGATGAGAATGTTGTCTATACTTAAATATATAGGAAGAAAATGATTTTCTGATACTGATACTTGTTTTGTTTTTAATAGGTATCAGCAGATGTTGCATACAAACTTGGTATACCTTGCTACAATAGCAGATTCTAATCAAAATATGCAGTCTCTTTTACCAGCAGTAAGTACCTTTAAAATAGTATAAAGTCAACAATCTTTACAGTTATATATTGTATAAAATATTTTTCTTAGATATTTTGAGTTTTGTTTAGTTATCCTGCCTTACTCTGAGAATATTAAAGTATTCTTTACTATCTATAAGCTGTTTTGTTTTTGTTAATTTGAATTAATTCATCTATGATTTATTCCCTCCCAAAGGAAGTTATAGCTATTTACTCATCTGCTCACCTATCTATTTATTTTAATTTTTAATTGTATAAGTAATTTGTTAATCTGGGTATATAGTATGAAACATTATATTCTTTTCTGCTAACTACTTCAATATGCATCCCTAGCAGGTAGGACTATTCTCCCTCACAGGAAAGCTAACCATAATTTCTTAATGTCTTATAATACCTGGTCTATTTTAAATTTTTATGAAGTCTCTAAAAAACAAATGTTTTGGGACTAGTAGATGGCCTAATGGTCATACCACTGAACCCCTCCGTAATCAATCGTGGTTCAAGTCCCAGACCAGTGACTTAAAACTCACACTGGGCATGTATGCCCAAAATTCCAAGAGGAGAATGAAGGAGAAGGGATTGTGGTGAGATTATCCCCCTGGGGCGGGGGTGGGTGGGTGTGATTTCTCGCTTTCTCTCTTTCTTGTCTCTCTCTGGTGAGCACACATGTCCTATAGCAAAAATCTCTCTTGAAAAACAAAAAAAGAAAACAATTCGTAAACATCTTAATGATTGATTGCCTCACAATCCATCCAAAACCCATATATTACATCGGTTGATACGTGTCTTAAGTATTTTTTTAATCTGTCAGCGTATTCTTTTTTATCTTCATTTACTTCATTTACTTACTGGAGAAGCTGTGTCATATGTTCTTTAGAATTTTTCACATTTTGGATTTGTCTGCTTATAACCTCAAAGTCCTTAAACATGTTTCTATATCTCTCTTTCTCTTTTTTTTTTTTATTTTTTATAAGTTTTTTGCTATATGACTTGCCAGAGGGAGGAGGGGCACGGAGGGTGAGGAGTAAGAAATCACACACAGACACACACACACATACACTCACTCCAGGGGAATGGCCATGCCAAAATACCTTGTTCTCTAGTCTCCTCTTGGGAATTTGGGTAAGCATGCATGCACATACACGCCTGATGTGATTCTCAAGCTGCTGGGTCTGGGACTTGAACTGTGTAGTCAGCAGTGTGGGATCTAGTCACCTTAAACAGTATGCCATTTGACTGGCCTAGCCTGGTGTGATTTTCAAGCTGTTTGCTTTGGAACTCGAGCTGCGCAGTTCTTGTGGGATCCAGAACTTAACTTTCATACCAACTGCTGGCCCCATCTCTCTTATTTCAACTAAACTGATAATTAAATTCAATGAGAATTCGGTTTAGTTTTGTTTAAGACTATTTCATTGGTGGTGCCGTATATTTCCTATTGTATTAAAGAGGGAACATGTTTGGTTGTTTCATTTTTAGTAATGTTAAGATTGATCTCAGTGGGTATAGTTGATACCAGTCTAATTAATTTTGTTATAAAATCCTCTATTTTCCTTTCACTGAATGAAATACTATTAATTGATGTTTGCTGATCAGATCTTCTGTATAATTTTGGGATCATAGAATGAATTTCTAATTTTATGATGGTTCCCGAATTTATTGGTTGGAATTCTTTTACAAAGAAAAAATTTTTACAACAAATATTTGGTTGTTCTGAAATTAGGAAAGTCATGATGAAGACTTGATTCTATCCCTTTATCAATTTTCAGAATGAGTTGGTCTCTAGCAATTTGTGAAGGTGACTGATTTTATTTTTTGATTTCGTTTTTATTGTCTGAACTCAGATTTAATGTTTTTAGTGCATTTAAATCCATTATAGTCACTTCTTTAAAATATTCATTCATTTATTTTATGAGATTTTTTTTTTTTTTTTTTTGCTATAGGCTGCTTGCACTCA
>NW_006159919.1:1992425-1997294 GCF_000334495.1 Tupaia belangeri chinensis
CTTCCAGTTTTGCCATGGTAACATTTGTGGGGCATTCCTTTTTGAACAGTACCCATTCCCTTAATGTCTACAATATCACCTTTCTTGTAGATTTGCATATATGTCGCCAAAGGAACCACTCCATGTTTTCTAAAAGGCCTAGAGAACATATATCGGGTGCCTCTCCTCTATCCCTTTGTGTTTGTCGTTTTGGTTAATTACTGGAAGATGGCATTTTCGCCGACCAGGTCTGAGTTTTAAGCTGTTGGGTCCAGAACTCAGACTGCTGCCCGATACAAGGAAGTCCAGCCATGTAACCACTACGCCATCTACTGATCCCAAAAGTGAGATTTTTTTTTTTTAAGTTTATTTTTTTTGTAAGTGAGAGAGCACCCTCACTAGCATTCTGATGCCATGACCCACCCCTAGTTTTCCACCAGCCCCAGGTCATGAATATATGCATATGTGTTTGCCTGATGTACAGAGAGGGATTTGGACTTGAACCTTCCCACATGGGATTGCATTGCAGTGTTACAGTTTATTGCCGTGCCTGCATTCGTTCTTTCTGAAGGCCAAATTACCTTTCTTTTATTAGTGGAGGCCTCTTCATTTCGTTCTTGTGTCTTTCTGGTATGATTCTAGTATTAATAGGATTCTTCATGCTACAGAGTCTACACACACTCCCCTCTTCCAAGATCTGCAGCCAGCCAAGCATGCTGACATGTTCAGGTAGATGTGGGACGTGAACCCAGTAAGGCCTTCAGTGTTATGCAGCAGCACCCATACAGCTTGAGCCACCATGGCTGGACTTCTACTGTATTTTTTTTTGAAATGTTTATTTATTCATGTCTTTTGTGAGAGAGACTGAAGTGAGAGAGACAGACATGGCACCACCCTGATCCCAAACGCCATGATTCACCTGCAGCCTCACCCATGTACACATAGGCTGGCACACTCAGAGAGGTCCCTGCTCTGGAGCATGGAACCCTCCTTTGTTGAGCAGCTTCACGATGTTGTATTTTACCTCTGTACCACTGTCTGGGCTCTCCTTCAGTATATTCTTTTATAGCTTTTTAGCTTTCAGGATTTGAAAGAGATACCAGGTTGATTGTATTTTCTCGTCCAGAACTAGAATCAGCTATTTTTCCAGAGTCCCTTGTTTTTAAAAATGGGAATCAGTATGTAGAGACCACAGTTGGAATACTTAGGACATTTATTATTACTGGTCTTTCATTGTTTCTAGGCCATTTTAGTGGACAGACTAGTAAACACATTTTTTACAAAGTCAAATAGATTATTGATATCTTAGTGATATTTTCACTTCAGGGAATATTTTTACTTTATTTTGGTGTTACATAGTATTTCCTCTCTTTCTGTAAAAATCTTGGTTCCCAGCTGGCAGGTGGCGTGGTGGTTAAGGGTGCTGGGCTCTCCCATGGCCTACCACAGTACGAGTGCTGGACCTGGCAGCTTGCTTTCTCACTTTCTCTCTCACTCACTTGCTCTGTCCCTCTCTGGGTCAAATTAAAATAAGTAACTAAATAAATAAAGTTAAATAACTGAAAAAATAAAAATCTTGGTTCCTTAATGACATTAATATAGTCGTTTATTTGTTTTGTGCTACTAATACTACCAAGATTTTCATTACACTAAGGTGCTTATTCTTTTTTTTTAAAGATTTATTTTATTTCACTTTATTTATTTATTTTAGTTTGACTAGAAAGGGACAGTGTGAGAAAGAGAGAGAGAGAGAGAAAACCTTCAGGTCTGGTACTCAAACTGAGGTTGGCCTTGTACGAGTCCAGAGCCCTTAACCACCATGCCACCTGCTGGCCCAAGATGCTTATTCTTAAGCTGTATCTTGGGGATATTTAATTTAGAAATTTTGTTCTGAATTTGGAAAAAGTTCTTCTTTGTGTGGCTTTTGCCATGAACTTGGCTTTTGCCATGAACTTAATTACTACTTAGGTAGAATTTATTTTTGTGCATAGTGGGAGGAATAGATTCAATTTTATTGTTTCCATATGTATAGTTCTCTGTCCCAGCATTATTTATTGTAAAAAACCAAAACTTTTCTGTTTCCATGCCACTTACATTGTATATCAAGTATCCATATATGTTTAGGTCTTTGATTTCTCTATTTTGTTCACTTGATCTGTATTTATAAATTCTCTCTTTTCATAGTTGATATATGTTAGGGAAGTTCTTAGTATTTGTTCTCTCTCTCTTTTTTTTTTTTTTGTTAATTTGCCAGGGGGCACATATGCTTGCTGGGTTGTGTGGTGAGGCAAGATAGCACCCACCATAGGGCATGGTTACTCTGCAGTCTCTTCTCCTCCATCTCTCTCTCCTTTTTGGGATTATTGGGCATGCTCGCACATGTGTCTGGTGCATTTTTCCAGCTGCCAGGTCCAGGACTTGAAGGGATGGGTCAACCCTGTGGGATATTCTTCTCTTCTCTTCTCTTCTCTTCTCTTCTCTTCTCTTCTCTTCTCTTCTCTTCTCTTCTCTTCTCTTCTCTTCTCTTCTCTTCTCTTCTCTTCTCTTCTCTTCTCTTCTCTTCTCTTCTCTTCTCTTCTCTTCTCTTCTCTTCTCTTCTTTCCTTTTTCTGATAATAAAAGCTGAAGTTCTTTTTTGTTTTTAAGAATTATTTTATTTAACTAACTTTATTTATTTATTTTAATTTGACCAGAGACGGACAGAGTGAGAGAGGGAAAATGAGAAAGCAAGCTGCCAGATCGGCACTCAAACCACAGCCAGCCATGTTGGAGTCTAGCGCCTTTAACCACCATGCCACCTGCTGGTCCTGTTCAAATGTTTTTCAAGAATGTCTTGTCCTTTGATCCTTTGCATTTCCACTTACTGTTTTTTTTTTTTTTTTTAAGAATTGTTCACTTAATTTTATTATATTTTTAAATTTGACCAGAGAGAGACAGAGAGGGAGTGAGAAAGCAAGCTACCAATCCGGGACTCGAATTGAGGTCACCCATATGGGAGTCAAGCACCTTAACCACCATGCCAACTGTCAACCCCTCCATTTACTGTTAAACATCATCCTGTCAAGTTATATGTACATACATATAATCCTGTTTAGATTTTCAATGTGATTACCTTGACTAAATCAGTTTGGGGAGACATTTACAAAATTGAGTCTTCTACATTATAATCATTGCATATATTTATATTATTTCATTTGATGTCTATTAATGAAATGTTATGATTTTCTTAGAGTGAATTTGCCATCATTGTACTTATTACTAGGTAGTTTCTAATTTTTTGATGCCATTTTAAATGGAGTCTTTGGTTTTTAAGTTTTCTTTTCTTTTTTTTTTTTTAAGAGAAATTTTTGCTATCCGGTGCATGCAACTCGCTATAGAGACAGCAACAGAAAGTTTTCTCAGTTTTTAGATGAATGCCTGCTTCACTTCTTTTTCAAAGTTGCTCTGCCATTTTAAAAATATCGTCTCTTGGGACTAGCAGATGGCATAACGAATAGATTGCTGGACTCCCATGTAATTGACTGTGGTTTGAGTCCTAGACCCAGTGGCTTAAAACTCAGGCAGAACACGTGTGCATGCATGCCCAAATCCCCAACAGCAGAATGGAGAAGGGATGAACACCAGGGGTGATTTCTCACTTTCTGTCTCTGTGTATTTCTCTGTCTCTCCGGTGAGAGTACATGCCCTATAGCAAGAATGTCTTATATATATGTCTGTAGATATGTATATCTATATCTATACCCATATAGATATAGATATCTTTGCTGAAATTTTAAACATACTAAACTTTTTTTTCAATATTTTATAAGAAAATTTTCAACCGTACCAAAAAGTTTGCAGAATTTTGCAGAGTAGTCATGTATCCACCACCTCAGTTCTGTAATTAGTGTTTTAGTATGCTTGCTTTAAAACATATATATGTTTGTCTTTTCATTAATCTGTTTTTCATGTAGGTGGAAGTCATTATTGTTTCATATTGTGTTCATTTATAAACGAAAAAAAATCACTATAGTGCACTTGTGCTTGCTAGAGAGAGAAGGGGACACAGAGAAGGAAAGTGAGGAAGGACCCCCACGGGAGTTGGAGCAGTTCCCCCGCCCCCTCCGTTTTTCTCTTGGGATTTTGGGCATGCATTCATGTTCTTGGAGTGTTCCTCAAGTTGCTGGATCCAGAACTTAAACCGTGCGCTTGGCCACATGGACTCCAGGCACACCAACCACTGTGCTGGCACCCAGCATTGTTATTTTAAATCCTATGTCTAACAAATCTAGCATTTGGAGTTTTTATGGGTCTTTTTGAATTATTTCTTATTATTTCATGTTGTGTTGCCTTTTCATGTATCTGGTTATCTTGACTGTGAGTCAGAAGTTGTTTTGATAATTGTGGAAATAATTTTCTGTGTTGAAGTTACCTTCTTACAGGGAGCATTGTCATTTCTTTCTGCCAAGTGTGTGGTAGCACTGGCAGTCAGTCTGGGATCACTTTACTTGCAACTTAGAGAATGAAAGTTTTCTTGGTGTCTTCAGATGAATCAAAACTGGTATATAGGCAATCCAAGGTTTGTTATACATCGGTTCATTTTCATGTCTGTGATTTGCCAGACTTACCCTTGATGGCCTTTTGTCCTTCTAGCCTGTGGCTAGTACCTTGTCAGTTGCTTACCTAGTTTTCCAGATTGGATAACTTGCCTATAGCAAATGTACTCTTCCAAAGTTTGAAAATTCACCCCTCTGAATATTTTTTCATTCTCCTGGATCTTAGCATGATGATCTTTACTACTGGGTTGTCGGAAAAGTAATGATGTATTTTTCAGTGTTTTTCTATGCAAAAAATGTGTCATGACTTTTCTGATGACCCAATATTTTATCTGTTCTTCCATATTTAAGCATAT
>NW_006159919.1:1997325-1997953 GCF_000334495.1 Tupaia belangeri chinensis
TTTTAATTATCAGAGGGTACATGCACTTACCAGAGAGACAGAGTAGGAGAGGGAGAAAGTCCCCTCCAGAGAGTGGGGCCTGATCATGCCCAATCCTTTTTCTTCCATTTCTCTTTTCCATTGGAATTTTGGGCAAGTATAAAATGTACCTGGCTAAACGTGCTGCAGGGGCCAGGATTCAAGCTGTAATTGTCTGGCTGGTTCTAGATGCTCTGCACTAAACAGCTATTCTATGGGGCCTTCTTTTTTTGTTTTCCTTGGTAGAGGGTTGTTTGTTTGATCTGGTCTGCCAGTTCCTCTATATTTGATTTTATATATGTGTGTGCGTGTGTGTGTGTGTGTGTGTGTATTTATGTATTAAAATATGATTATTTAAGTATTAAAGTTAAGTCTGTATTGCTATATATAGGATATTAATTACTCTCATGGCATCTCAGATAATGGTTTCTTTATGAGAAATAATCCTTGAAGAATGACTACTATGTGTTATGTCTTTTAAACACTTTGTTTCACCCTCATAATGCTTTATTATTACTATTATTATTAGTTTTGGCATTTGCATTTAAGCCATTAGTCCATTTTTTTTTTTTTGAGAGATTTTTGCTATAGTGCATGTGCGCTCACCAGA
>NW_006159919.1:1998076-1998594 GCF_000334495.1 Tupaia belangeri chinensis
AGCATGAGTTTAAGCCTACAAGTCCAGGACTCGCACTGTGGTTAACTACATGGGAGTTCAGCGATATAGCCATTACACTAACTGCTGTTTCCACCATTAGTCCATTTTGAGTTGATTTTTATAAATAGTGAGAGATGGATGGGGAAATTTAGTTTCATTCTTCTGCAAGTAGATTTTTTTTTTATTGTAACTTTTTTAAAATAAGAATTTGCGTTCTCATTTAAGTTTTCGAAAGAACTTTTCTTAAATTTTGGTATTTTAAGGATACTGAAGTATTTTAAGTTTTTTTTTTGTCGTCTGTTTGGTAAGTTTGATAACGTTGACTAGTTTTTTTTTTTTTTTTTTTTTTAGAGACAGCTATGCCGTTTCTTTTTTTTAAATTTTTTTTTAAAAGAATTATTTAACTTTATTTATTTTTAATTTGATCAGAGAGGGACAGAGTGTGTGTGTGAGAGAGAGGGAAAGCAAGAAAGCAAGCCGCCAGGTCCAGGACTTGAACCATTGTCAGCCATGTGGGA
>NW_006159919.1:2001528-2007824 GCF_000334495.1 Tupaia belangeri chinensis
ACACATGCCCGGCGTGAGTTTAAGCCTACAAGTCCAGGACTCGCACTGTGGTTAACTACATGGGAGTTCAGCGATATAGCCATTACACTAACTGCTGTTTCCACCATTAGTCCATTTTGAGTTGATTTTTATAAATAGTGAGAGATGGATGGGGAAATTTAGTTTCATTCTTCTGCAAGTAGATTTTTTTTTTATTGTAACTTTTTTAAAATAAGAATTTGCGTTCTCATTTAAGTTTTCGAAAGAACTTTTCTTAAATTTTGGTATTTTAAGGATACTGAAGTATTTTCTATGTCGTCTGTTTGGTAAGTTTGATAACGTTGACTAGTTCTTTTTTTTTTTTTTTTTTTTTTTTTTTTTTTTTTTTAGAGACAGCTATGCCGTTTCTTTTTTTTAAATTTTTTTTTAAAAGAATTATTTAACTTTATTTATTTTTAATTTGATCAGAGAGGGACAGAGTGTGTGTGTGAGAGAGAGGGAAAGCAAGAAAGCAAGCCGCCAGGTCCAGGACTGGAACCATTGTCAGCCATGTGGGAGTCCAGCACCCTTATCCACCATGCCACCTGCCGGCCCCCAATGTTGACTATTTTCTCATTTGAAACTTTTGTTTTGGGGCTTCTATGACAGTTCTTCCCCTCCTCCTTCTCTGGCTGCTCAGTGTATCATCTTTAACATGCCCATCTAAACGAAATGTTCCATCCTTGAACATTTTCCCCGTACATTCTCTTCCTACGTGGTGTTACCCACACTGCTGGTTTCCTATGTTCTTGACTTCAGGCTCTATCTAAATTGGTGGTTCCTAGATATTGGTCTTTTGTCTGAGTTTGGGACATGAATTCAGCTTCTAATAGACCTGTTTTTTGGATATTCCATAGGCCTCTCAAGAAATGGAAAAAATAATTTCTTCTTGGCTCCCCTTCTGTTGATTCCTGTTGTTAAAAAAGGGGGAAAAAAAAGTCCACAGCCTGCCTTTTAATATTTCCTATCTCAAGTGAGTAGTATAAATACTTAGTTCTTTTAGTCAGAAATGTGGTAGTCCTCAAACCCTTCCTTTTCTTTCACTACCACAGCTTGGTCTCCAGGTCTTTTTCTTTCTCTTGTTCATAGCATGGTACGGTACAACAATAGGTGTCCAGGTGGAATATTTTGGTATTAAAAACAGGAAGCAAGACTACAGGTGAAATATCTTAGAGATGTTAATTTTTATGAGATTTATTACAAAGAAGGCATCAATATTTATTTGATCTTGAGGTGAGATTAAAAGCAGAAGAGGAAAGTATAGAGATACTGTATGATTCTTTTAAAGATGTGAAAAGAAAACTTGTAAAAAAAATTCTGTATCAAAAGACAGCTCAACAACTAGCTATTCTACAGAATGCTATTTTAGAAACTTTATGTCATTTAAAACAGTAGAAGTGATTAGTTAGGGCAGGTTCCACAGAAGTAAATCCTATATTTCATAGAAAATTGCTATGTGGGAGTAAATTTCTCAGATTAATATTATAGGGAGCATTTTTTAAGGTGGTTTTTTTTTTTTTTTTCTTTTTTCCCGTCATAGGGTGCATTCATTTGCCGGAGAGACAGAGGGAGGAAGGAAGATGAGAAATCACACCCCAGATGGGTTGGCCATGGTGCTTTTCCTTCTTATCCATTCTGGTCTCCTCCACTTTGGGCATGCATGTACACACTTATGTGCTTCTGGCATGATTTTCAAACCACTGGGTCTAGTACTACAGTCAGCCATGTATACCACCTGGTTGTCACAGGAATATTTTTTTTTTAACATGATTGCCTATCCATTAATCGAGTCCAGATATATATTCTTACTGTGAAGAATAGAAGTGTGTTGTGTGTGTGAGAGAGAAATAGAATGTGCATACAATTTTTATTTCACAACAAACTGTAATAAAATCAGTGATGATAGTTTCTAAAAGTCCTAGGGAACCTAGAAACTGACTCTGGCTCATCTCTACAAGGATCAGAATTTCTCTGCTGTATAGCTAAGAAAAAAAAGGACTTAAATATTGTAAATGAAGCAATTCATTATTATCTGCAAAAGTACATAAAAGTATCTGTACAAAGCTATTGAAGCATTCTTTGTATTGGCAAAAAAACAAAACAAAACAAAAACAAACTAGGAACAAGTATCAGTATTGACAATGAGTTAAAAACTGTTTCAGCTGTTCATTTAAAATCTACACTTAACAAATGTGATCAAATTACTTACTGATAAATAATAATTTGCACAGTAGAAATCTCAGAATAGTGTGACTCTACTTTTCTTTGAAATAATTATTTTATTTAACTTTTTCTATTTATTTTAATTTGACCAGAGAGGGACAGAGTGAGAGAGAGAGAGAAAGTGACAAAGCAAGCTGCCAGGTCCTGGACTCAAACCATGGTCGGCCATGTGGGAGGCTAGTGCCCTTAACCACCATGCCATCTGCCAGCCCTGTGCGACTCTACTTTTAAAAATAAATACATTTATGTATGTACACAATTCTTAAGCATTTCTGGAGAAATACATTCCAGACTTATAGAATGGTTCCCATTTGTCTTTCTATTTTTTATAATGATCACTAACTGGTATAGATATAAATACAAAAATGCAAGATTATACATACATATCTTCCTGTTTTTTTAAAGAATTACTTAATTTTATTTATTATTATTATTGTTATTTAATTTGCTATAGGGCATGCACATTCATGAGAGAGAGAGAGAGAGAGAGAGAGAGAGAAAACAAGCCGCTAGGTCTAGACGTCTAAGACTCAAACCATGGTCGGCCTTGTGGGAGTCTAGTGCGTTAACCAACACGCTACCTGCTGGTCCCATCTTTCTGTTTCTTAATAGATGGTACTAAAACCCTTGAATACTTGGAGTCCTATATTTCCATTAACTTTTTAAAGTTTATTTCTTTCTTTCATTAGAGACAGATGTACACACAGAGAGACTGGTAACGTCAAGAGGGTCTTCATGCTGTGATCCATCACTAGTCTCAGCTGGCCTGTTGTCTAGCATGCTCAAGAAGGTCCCAGGACCTTTTCCACATGGGTCTAGGGAGATTACCATTGCACTACCTCCTCACCCTGCCTTTTGTAAAAAAAAAAGAAAAGAAAAGATAAAGAAAAAGAAAGTTCGTTGATTGATTTCTGCCATGAGAGGGAAAACAGGGACACTTGCATGTACACACAGGCATTCCCCAGCAGGATTTCCCACTCCAAGCCAGCCAGCCAGGATCTCAGGTTCATGTGCCTACTGTGTGCAGGGAGACCTCTGGACAGGAAAATGGGACTTTCCCATATGACCTCAGCATCATAGAGCATCGTATTATCGCTTCACCAGTGTCTGGCCAAGAGTAGGTCTTACTATGTCAGTGTTCTCCTGTCTCAGCCTCCTGAGCACAAGTGCACGGCACTGTGCCTGGCCTTGTCCAGGCCTTCCATGTGGCCTTAGCCTGCCAAGTAGCAGCATCTACAAAAGCGTGCCACTGTGGCTGGACCTTATCTTGCCATATTTTAAGAATGGATTCGTTTTCTTATTTTTGGGGGGAGAGGTTTTTGCTATAGGGTGCATGCGCTCTCCAGAAAGATGGAGAGAGACAGGAAGTGAGAAATCACCCCCAGAGGGGATGGCTGTGCCGTAATCCCTTCTCCTCCATTCTCTCGGGATCTTGGGCATGCACGCACATGCGCTTTGCATGAGTTTAAGCCACTGGGTCTGGGACTTGAACCGTGATCGACTATATGGGAATCCAGTAACATAGCCATTATGTCAACTGCTGGTCCCAAGAATGGATTAGTTTTTTGTTGTTGTTTTTTGTCTTTCTTTTTAGTTTTGCTATAGAACATGCGTGCTCACTGGAGAGAGACAGAGAGAAAGAGAGGAAAAGTGAGAAATCATCCCCACATGATCACACTACAATCTCTTCTCCATTCTTTTCTCAGAATTTTAGGCACATGATTTTCAAGACAACTGTGTCTGTGGGGTCGGCCATATAGGATTGAACTGCCTTAACTACACCATGCCACCTGGCTGCCCCAGAGATTCTAATTTAAAGAAGTCAATTTTTTTTTTTTTTTAGAGAAATTTTTGCTATAGGATGAGTGTGTTCGTCAGAGAAACAGAAATACAAAAAATGAGAAATCACACCTTAGAGAGGGATTGCAGCATGGAAATCCCTTCTCCAGTCTCCTCTCGGGATCTTGGGCATGTATGCACACATACTCGTGTTCGAAGCCGCTGGGTCTGGGACTCCAACTGCAGTCGACCCTGTGGGAGTCCAGCATCATAACCATTATGCCATCTCCTGACTCAAGAGAAGTCAAATTTATTCTTTTCTTAGGTCATTCTTTCTGTGTCCTGTATAAGAAATATTTTTCTGTATCAGGGTCATAAAGATATACCTGTGTTTTCTTTTAAAATTTGTTTATCTGTTGCAATTTAAATTTGTGTGCTATCTGAGCTAGTAGTCAGGCTCATTTTATATATCATATTTAATTGATCCAGCACCATTTATTGGAAAGATCATTAAATTGCATCACACCGATCTTGATGCTGTATTTTTATCACTTATTTAAAGATATTTTCTAATTTTCGTGGTGATTTTTTTCATTGACTAATAATTTTCTGCTGTTGATTTCTTGCTTAATTTCACTATGTTCAGAAAACATTTTCCATGTGATTTCAGTCATTTGATATTTATTGATTTGCTCAGTGGTCTAGTATATGATTTAGTTCAATCAATATTCCTTGAGTACTTGAAAAGAATGTATATTGTGCAGTTTTTAGATACAGTATTCTCTATATACTAATTAGATTATATAAATTGGTTAATAGTGGTATCAACTCTTCTATGTTTTTCTTTTATAAATTACTGAGAATATATTAAAGTCAACCATTATCATGAATTGTCTTATTTTTCCTCTTAGATATCTCAACTTCTTTATATATTCCTGAAATTATAACTTATATAAATTTATGATTAATAAACATTTGCTTTGAACTTACCCTTTTCTTATATTGAAGGATTTCTCTTTAACCCTAGTCATTTAAGTCAACAGTTAATATTAACAGCAACATCCTCGTGGTTTTAGTTAGTATTTGCATGGTGTGTCTTTTTCCAATCTTTTCTTTTAATATATCTGTGCCATTAAATTTAAAGTGGGGATTTTGTAAATAGAGTTGGATATTTTCTTAAATCCAATATAGTATTTGTTATTTAATTGGTACGATGGTTCATTTACCATTTTTTTTAAAGGTTTTTGCTGTAGGGCAGGCAGATGTACTTGCCAGAGTGAGACAGTGAGAAGGAAAATGAGAATTCACCCCCCACCCCCCCAGGAGGGATGACCATGCTGCAATTCTTTCTCCATTCTCTTCTTGGGATTGTACACATGCCCGGCCTGATTTTCAAGCTGCTAAGTTCAAGACTTGAACCATAGTCAACTATGTGGGAGTCCAGCCCAGTAACTACTACACTACCCAGTCTATTTACGTTTCATATGTAATATGATATAGGAAGATTGGAGTCTTAGCAACTGGATTTTTTTTTCAGCTTGTCCCATTCGTGCCTTTCTTTGAATTAAGAATAAATATTTCCTATTAGATTTTAGCTATACATTTTTAATATGTGTGTATTTTTTTAGTAGTTGCCCTAGAGATTGCAACACTAATATTCATCCTTAGCTTATTATATTCTAGTCTAAATTTGTACTTTTAATACTTGCTAAAAAATGCACAAACTTTATAATATTCAACTTCATTTAGCCTACTGTGTTTTGTTAGTTTCGCCCTGTATTTTGTATTTCTACCTATGTTTAAACTATACGCGTCATTGTTGCTGCTGATTAAATATCAGTATTAATTTATATTCATCTGTATATTTGCCATTGCATTCCTCACTATTAAGTCCTCCTGGCCTGTGCTTCCATGTAGGGTCTATTTCTTACAGATTAATGAGTTCCTTTGTTCATAAGTTCTCAGCTCTTGTTCTTTTTTTTTTTTGGAGAGGCTTTTTTGTTAAAGGGCACGTGCACTTGCCAGAAAGACAGAGACAGACAGAAAGTGAGAAATCACCCCACCGGGGGGATGGCCACACTGCAATCCCTTCTCCTCCATTCTCCGCTCGGGATCTTGGTCATGCATGCACACACACCTGGCGTGAGTTTAAGCCATTGGTAAAATGGAGGAGATTGTGGCGTGACCATCCCCCCTGGGGGGTGATTTCTCACTTTCTGTTTCTATGTCTCTCTCTGTCTTGCGAGCGCACGTGCCCTATAGCGAAAATCTCTCAA
>NW_006159919.1:2007835-2010336 GCF_000334495.1 Tupaia belangeri chinensis
GAGTCCGGTACTTGAAACGCGGTCAACTACATGGGAGTCCAGCAACATAGCCATTACATTAACTGCTGGTCTCTAGCTCTTGTTCTTCTAGAACTGTTTTTATTTCATCTTCATGTTGGAAGGATATTTGATCTTAATATACAATTCTAGATTGAGGGACCAGCAGTTAGTGTAATGGCTATGGTTCGCGTCCCAGACCCGCCGGCTTAGAACTCACTCTGGGTGCGTGTGCGCACGGGCCCAAGATCCCGAGAGGAGAATGGAGGAGAAGGGATTGCGGCATGGCCATACCCCCTGGGGGGTGATTTCTCGCTTTCTGTCTCTCTGTCTCTCTCTGTCTGTCTGGCAAGCGCACACGCCCTATAGCAAAAACCTCTTCAAAAAAAGAAAAAATTCTAGATTGATTAGTTTATACCCTTATTTTATTTTGCCGCTTTTATACGTGGAGATGGCATTTTATTACTTTCTATTTTCATTATTTCTGATAAAAAAATTAGTTGTTAGTCTTATACTGTTCATCTCAAGGTAATTTGTCTTAATTTTTCCTGGCCTCTTTTTATGATTTTCTCTTTGACTTTGGTTTTGAAAAGTACTTTAATGTGTCTAGGTGTGGTTTCCTTCAATCCTACTGAGGTTCATAGAGCCTCAAGTTCTTACACTAGAGACTCATGTCTTTTGTTAACATTGGAAAATTCTTAACCATACTTCATCAAATACTACTTGTGTTTTATCCTATATCCTCTGTTTATAACTCTTAACTGGATGTTATTAGGCTAGGACCAGCTGGTGGCATGGTTGAGGTGGCTGGATCCTACATGATCGACTGCATGGTTTGAGACCTAGACCTGGTGGCTTGAGGGACATGCTGGAGTCAAGTGCATTCTTGCCTAGGGGAGGAGGGGGCGTTGCAGCACAGCAGTTCTCAGTGGGGAGTACTTTCCTACTTGCCCTCTCTTTCTTGGTGAGTGCATGTGCCCTCTGGCAGATTTTTAAAAATGAAATAAATACGGTAGACCTTTTCATGTCTTGTTTTTATGCTCTTTGTTTTTGTATTTTCTCATTTATAGTTGTCCGTGTCATATTTTTCTATACATTTCTTCATGAATCCCTGTTTTACTATAGGTAAACTATCAATTTCTTAATTTCAGTGATTGTATTTTCTAGTTCTGAAATTTCCATTTCACCGCTTTATAAGGATTCTGAGACTGTGCTGAAATTCCACATTTTTCACATTTTTTAAAATGAAATTGTTAATTATTTAAAGTCTCTGGTAATGCCAAAATCTAAATGATTGATATGTCCTTTTAAATATTCTGTTATTGGGGCCAGCAGGTGACATGCTGAATAAAGTGCTAGACTCCCACATGGTCGATCAGGGTTCAAGTCCCGGCCCTGCCGGCTTGCTTTCTTACTTTCCCTTTCTCTGTTTCTGGCGAGTTCATGTGTCCTGTAGCAAATTGAAAAATAATAATAATAAATCAAATTAAATAATTATTTTAAAATAAATAAATTTTTTTTGAGAGGTTTTTCGCTATAGGGCGCATGCACTCGCCAGACAGAGAGAGACATAGAGACAGAAAGCGAGAAATCACCCCCCAGGGGGGATGGTCATGCCGCAATCCCTTCTCCTCCATTCTCCTCTCGGGATCTTGGGCACGCACGCACATACGCCTGGCATGAGTTTTAAGCCACCGGGTCCGGGACGTGAGCCGTGGTCGACTACGTGGGAGTCCAGCGACGTAGCCATTACGCTAACTGCTGGTTCCCCAAACCAGTAAATTTTCTGTTATTTCTTGTGGTTGTCCATTTTTTAAAACTTGTAATTGAAATATACAAGATTCATGTAGCATAAAAGTCACCTTTTTAAAAAATATATTTATTTAATGATTTAGTTATTTTGAGAGACTTTTTGCAATAAGGTGTGTGTGTTTGCTACAGAGACAGAAGGCAAGAAATCGCCCTGCAGGGGGGATGACCATGACACAATCTCTTCTCCATAATCTTTTTTTTTTTCTTTTAACTTTATTCGTTGTCATTATTTTGTTTATTTGTTTGTTGTTTATTTATTTTGAGGTTTACCAGAGAGAGAGAGAGAGAGAAAAGGAAAGTGAGAGAGCAGTCTGTCAGGTCTAGAACTTGACCCACGGTCAGCCATGTGGGAGTCCAACCATCTTAACCACCATGCCACCTGTCAGCCCCCCTCCATTCTCCTCTTTGGATTGTGGGCACAAATGCACATGTGCCTGGCATGAGTTTCAAGCTTCTGGTCTGGGACTCCAACTGCAGTTGGTTACATAGGAGTCCATGGCTTTAACCACTGTGCCACCTGCTGAGCTCTTACTATTATTTTTTAATTTCTTATAGGCACGTGTGCTCGACAGAGAGAAGAGAGAATGAGAACGCAAGCCACAAGGTCCAGGACTCGAACTGTGGTTGGCCATGTGGGAATCTAGCACCCCAACCACCACACCAACTGCCCCCCCCCCTTTTTTTTTTTGGTT
>NW_006159919.1:2010359-2035722 GCF_000334495.1 Tupaia belangeri chinensis
GAAAGAGAGAGAGAGAGAAAGTGAGAAATCACCCTCCAGGAAGTATGGCCACACTACAAGCCCTTCATTCTTCTCTCAGGATTTTGGGCATGCATGCACACATACTCAATGTGACTTTCAAGCCACTGGGTCTGGGACTTGAACCATGTGGGAATTTAGCCCCTTAACCAACATGCTTTCTGCTAGCCCCCATTTTTAACCATTTTAAAATATACAGTTTAGTTGTTTTTAGTATATTCACAATTGTGAAACCATTACCACTGTTTAATTTCAGAACATTTCCAGCAGCCCTAAAAGATATCCCATATCTGATTGCAGTCCTATTTATCCCCTCTGTTTGCCTTCTGGCAATAACTGATCTACTTTCTGTCTCTATGGATTTCCCTGATCTATATATTTCATATAAATGGACTCATATGTGTGACTTTTTATCAAGTCTTGCTTCTTTCACTTGGGGCAGTGTTCTCAAGGTTCATCTGTGGTATAGCATGTTTTAACACTTCTTTTTTTTATTTTGTGGCCAAATAGTTCATTGTATTCATATACTGCATTTTGTTTGTTCATTCATCAGTTGGTAGACATAATGCTTTTTTCACCTTTTGACTATTACAAATATCACTGTGAACGTTTGTGCACAAGTTTTGCATCAATGTGTGTTTCATGTTCTCTTGAGTATACACTAGAAGAGGATTTGCTAGGTCATATGCTCTTTGTTTAACTTCTTGAGGAACTGCCAAACTTTTCCACAGTGGCTATTCTCCCTCTTTTTTAATTGCCAGAGGGCACATGTGCTTGGGGGCGGTGGGGGAAGAGAGAGGAAGAGAGTAAGCACTCCCTCCCCCCAGTGGGGTGTGGTCATGCCTGAATCCCTTTTTTATTTCTCCATCCTGTTGGGATTTTGGGCATGCACACATATGAGTCCAGTGTATCTTTCAAGCCACTGAGGCTAGGATTTCAACTGCAGTCAGCTACTTGGGAATCTAGTTCCTTTAACCACTAGGCTGCAGGACCAGCTTCGTTGCCCCTTTTTCATTCTCACTGCATATATGAGAGTTCTAGTTTTTCCACATTCTCACCATACCTGTTATTTTTTGTAATTTCTATTTTTGTTGTTACTACGTCCATGTTTACTACGTCCATGTTTAGTGATATCGGCCATTCTTGTTTTTTAGCATACTTTACAGTTTTTAGTAAAAGCCAAGTGTCGATAGTTTGTGTTATTTTCCTCCATAGAGAATTAAGTTTTCTCTTGGTACATGAAATACTAGGACTTTACGTTGAATCTGCTTTATAAGCCTTATTAGAGTTAATCTATTTCACTTTTGACTTTAGTCTAAGGAGAGGCTCTTCAGAAGGCCCACCAGAGAGAGCTTGGTTATTCTTAAAGGTCCCTTTAACTTGGGGTCTACACTCTGATCTTGCCTCCCTAACAGTGTGCAGCAAATGCAATCTCTGCTCACCTCTCTAGCCTCCTATTTCCTATTAGTTTTCTTAAATTCTCTGCTCCTTTGGATTCTTCCTTTCACGGACTTGCTTTAGTTTCCAGTTCTGTAGTAATCAAAGACTGACTCTTCTTGGTCAGTATGACTGCTGCTTTCTACTTCTTTTGTTTTGTTACACAACCAGCTCAAGGAAAAAGCTAAGATAACTACAGAACAAGTCTTATTTGCTTCCTTTTGTTCAGGAGCCCCTCTTGTTCTTTTCTGTGGAAGTTGCTCTTTAATGCATGCAGTTTTCTTACATGTCGAGAGTTTATTACTTATTAGTGGTAGGGTTTAGTTTGATACAAGCCACTCTATTAGTAACTGCAACAAATTGTTTCTTACAAGTTGAGTGAGAAGAACTTTACCTTATATTGCAAAGAAGGACATACATTTTCAATATAAAATTTGGAAAAAGAATATAGGAAGAGATATTTTTGAACAAAAGAAGGGCATGGTCAGCCAGGTTTAAAGGGTAATAAATGAAAATAATTGAAAGTAAGATTTGTGACAGAGTTGATGTTTGGTATCTTTTTTGAAAACTGAACAAGGTTATTAGAGTTTAAATAGTGCTTGTTGAATACAGAGTTTAAGATGCGAATTGAAGAGTAAATCTTTATTAAAAAGCAGTTAAGGGTGGAGAGCTGGCAGGTGGCATGGTGATTAAGGACGCTGGACTCTCACATGACCGACGATGATTGAAGTCCCGGACCAGGCTTCCTTTCCCACTTTCTCTCCCTTCTTCCTCCCGGTCAAACTAAAATAAATAAATAAACGAAGTTTAATAGAACTGCCATATGATCCAACAATTCCACTCCTGGGTATCTACCCAAAGCACAGGCGACCACTCAGTGGAAAAAGCACTTGCACAGCTATTTTCATTGCAGCCTTATTCACAATAGCTAAGACATGGAACCACCCCAAATGTCCACAAACAGATTAATGGATTGAAACATTGTGGCACATATACTCCATGGAATACTGTTCAGCCATGAAAAACAGCAAGGCCCTGGAATTTGATAGAAAGTGGACAAATAAGGAAAATTAGTTGCTGAGTGAAGCAAGTCAGGCTATGAAAGAGAGACATTGTATATCTCCACTTAACATACACCGACTGTCCAACTCTATGGTAGAAACAGAAAGACTGGAGAACATAAAAGTATTACAAATTGTAATGGACACTAGAGACAAAGTGGAAAGAAAGTGTGGGAGGAGAAGAACATAGGAAAGGAAATTTGGGGGGGGAAATGGAGAGGTAAGACACAGATAAGGTTTATTATCTATTGATGAGAATGTATAATAGTCTCAACTAGGCTGGACTGAGTTGTGTATCATGCTGCATAGTCTCTTCACAATCTAAATGGTGTATAGTATTTTAATGTATAAATAATAAAAAAATTTAAAAAAAAAAGCAGTTAAGGGTGGGCATGGTGGTACATGCCTGTAATCCTAGCTACTCAGGAGGCTGAGACAGGAATATTTTGAGTATGAGGCTAGTCTGGGCAACATAGTGAGACCCTTACTCTTTGAAAAAAAAAGGGGTGTGTGTGCAAGGGGCAGTGGGGTAGTGACGGCCCAGCCAAGGTGGCACATAGCATACTGGATTGTGTAGCTGATCTAGGATTTAGATTTCCAGGTCTACCTGAATATATGCAAGGCTTACGTGTGGTTCCTGAGATCCTGGGGAGCTAGAGGGTTGGGGAAAGGGGATCATGGTGTGAGGAGACCCTGTGGAAGATTCTTTTTCCTGTCTCTCTATCTTTCTCTTGAATACGCCTGTACACTCTAGCAAAAATAAATAAATAAATAAAAGTTATTATCTGGATTTAGTAATGAATAAAATTCTGCTTTTTATATAAGTGCTAGTAGAGGGTAGTGCTTGATTATTTCTGTAAATGTTAGTAATTACTAAATGGCTGGAGGTTTGACTATCTAAATGTGATAGCTGAAGAACAATGCATGTCTATTAAGTGTGCAAGAGAGAATCGTATTCACAAAATCTGAAAAAGTACATGTTCACTATTGGTCTGTCTAAAGATGTGGAAGGAAAGACTGTTCGTCGTTATTGGAATGGACATTATTTTCAGAACATGGAGAAATAAAGAAAGAAGCAGTAGTAGATATATAAAGAATAATGCCCGTCTTTTCTCCTGCAGGCTTAAAAATGGGGGTTTGGAAAGAAACAAACCATTTGCTTTCTTTACCAAAATATCCCCTAGAAGGGAACCAGGTATTACAGACTCTGCTTTGTATCTGCTTTTCCTTTTGCCCTTTTATGAACTCTCAAGGTTAGTCAGTGGTTTTCTTCAAAATTTCATTAGGAAGTTTGCCAAAGGCATCCTTTTGAGGCATCTGTCTCTGTACCCTTGGAGGCCATCAGTAATGTTTTCAGTCTGTAGCAGTAGTCGGCACAAAAAATGTTCAACTGAAATGTTGTCTTCATATTTTAAAACATTTCTCCTCTGTCAACACTTTTCTCTTTAAACAGTATAACATGTATCACATACTGGGACTTCTGGTCCTTTAATACTTTTTTTATACTGTACTTTTTAAGATAAAACTTAATAATAAATATATCCAGATATGTTAATAGGAGCTTCAGTTTTTAAACAAAATTTAACAGCAACAATAGATGCATTAGACACCTTTAATATATAAATATGTCACGATTCTTTTTGTATAGAAAATTAAAATTTTTATTTGCACTATATTGAGGTGTATATTAACCGTGGTGTACTTTTGGGTTAAGGTTCTCTGCTGCTGTGTTCATGCTCACCATCTTGTAAAGTTTTGGGGGCTGTTAAATGTGATGTTGATAAGTGAATGATTAACATGCATTAGAAGAAACTGAAATGCATTTGTATTTCTGTTCCTATCCAATTTAATAATATAGGCAATTGTTATACCATGTGCATATTTAAAATATTAGTTTAACTGTTTCTCTTATTTTACTAAACTGTCTTCTTTTAGCCACCCACACAGAATATGCCTATGGGTCCTGGAGGGATGAATCAGAGTGGCCCTCCCCCACCTCCACGCTCTCACAACATGCCTTCAGATGGAATGGTAGGTGGGGGTCCTCCTGCACCACACATGCAGAACCAGATGAACGGCCAGATGCCTGGTAAGTTTTTCTCCTCTAAGACATTAACACCAGAGTTGCTTAGCAACTGAAACGACATGGGGGCTCAAGGGATACTAGATTGTTGATGACAAAACTGCTTTGAATGCCCCCGAGTACAAGCTCTCTTAGAGTTTGTTAGCTACAGAGCTACGTGACCTGTATTCAGTGTTTATCAGGCTGCCCTTGGGCTTTGATGTAGCTGACACACAGCATTCCTCTGATGAACAGAACTGGCTAAATTTAGTCTGTCTGAAAGTATGCAATACAGTTGGCTTTAGAAGCTTTTTGGAAAAAAAGGCATTCTGCCATGGTTTAAGAATTAAAATCTATTTATAAAAAGGTATTATAACATTTCCCTGAGATTTTATTTACTTAAAATTTTATTGATCTCACAAACAGTATTGTCAGTAAAACCACATGGGGAAAAAAACAACAGTCTCTAAAATGCTGGTATACTTAATATTTTCTCTATGATGTTATTGAAGCTAAATCTCAATTTTTAGGAATGCATGTGCTTATAACATAAATATGGAAATTAATGTGAAAGCAAAATTAAAAGCTGGAAAGTATTGTAAGCATTTTAATATAGTTAGTCATTTACTTTTCTGTTTATCCATTTTACATTTTGAATTACTGGAATCATATCTTTTAGGCTAGTGGGTGCTTATTTAGTTACATTTTTCTGTTTTCTTTTGTGTGTGTGTGTATTTTGCCATAGGGTGCATATGCCTGCCAGAGAGAGACTGAGAAAGGAAAAGTGAGAAATCACCCCCCCAGAGTGGGGTGACCACATCATAATCCCTTCTCCTCCTTTCCCTCTTGTAATTTTGAGCACACATGCACATGTGCTGGTGTGATTTTCAAGTCTTTGTGTCCAGGATTCGAACTGTTGTTGGCTTTGTGGGAATCCAGTGCCTTAACACCATGCCATCTGTTGGCTCCTCTGGGTTGAATTTTTAATCAGAAAAATATCTTTAAACTATTTTGTTTTTGTAACAATATCGACAACACATAGCCATAATTTTTGGTGAAGTATTGCTTAGATTTAATATCAGAATGTGTTGATTTTCTAAAGACCAATCTTACATTCATTTGCAAAAAATTATTATATATAGTTAGCGATAAAGGAAGTAAATTGAAATAATAGAACAATTTATTATTAAAATTAGTAATTAGCATCCTTAGGGTGGAGTCTTCTCTAGCTAACTGTGTTCATTGGTAGATGCGGTGTCCAAGGATGATGGGGCCAGGAGGTGGCATGGTGGTTAAGGTGCTGGGTCCCCTGTGGCCAACTCTGCTGTTTGAATCCTGAACCAGCGGCCTAAGGGTGCATGTGCCTACATGCCCAGTCTCGAGAGGAGAATGAACGAGGGATTGTGGTATAGCCATCCTCTGTGAGGGGTGATTTCTCAGTTTTCCTTTGTCTCTCTCTCTCTCTCTCTCTTTGGTGAGTATGTGTGCCTTATGGGGGGGGGGGGGGGAGGAAGAAGAGTGCCTGTAGGGGGGGGGGGGGAGATGGGTATAGTAAAAGAAGCAGGAGAGCCCAGAGCAAAAGAGCCCAGGCATCTTGAATTATAGAAGGTAGGATGGATCATGTAGAAGGGGAAATAGTGTTTCTGTGGCAATCTATTCGTGCTAAGGCTTGCAACGCTGATGACCCTCACACAGTATGGAGGTAGAAATAAAGACATTACACAGTCTTTTCTCCTCTATTTCTCCTTTTGGGATTTTGGGCACACATGCTCATGTGTCCAGTGTGCTTTTCAGGCTGTTGGGTCTGAGATTCAAACTGCTTAGTCAGCCATGTAGGATCCAGCTGCCTTAACTTCCATGCCATCTGCTTGCCTCTCTCTTCTTTTTTAATGTTAAAATTTTTTTATCTACCTGAAATTAGCTTTTAATAGAAAGAATGAAATAGTGCCCCAACTTGTTTTTTTAATTTCCCAGATGACTACCCAGTTGTCATATCACTGTTGTTTTTCTTTTTTTCATTATATTTTATTTTAAAAATATTTATTTATTTAATTTTATTTGTTATTATATTCCTATTTAATTTTATGAGAAGAGAGAGAGAAAGAGAAAGTGAGAAAGCAAGCCACTAGGTCGGAGACTCAAACCGTGGTCAGCCATGTGGGAGTCCAGCACCTTAACCACCATGCCACCTACTGTCTCCATGAATTGGTTTTCTATTGCCCACCCATACTTAAAATGTCACCACTGTTAACATTTTCTAAATTATGTATTTGAGTAGTCTGTTCTGGTCCATTGACCTATTGGTCTATTGATTTGAGTTTAGTACTACATCCTTTCAATATAAAGCTACTCCAGCTTTATATTGGATTGTCAGAAAAGTCACGGTGCATTTTTGTATAGAAAAACATGAGAGGGCAACAGGTGGGGTGGTGGTTAAGGCGCTGGACACTCCCACATGGCTGACCATGGTTCAAATCCCGGGCTTGCTTTCTCACTTTCTCTCTCTCTCTCTGGTCGAATTAAAATAAATGAATGAATAAATAAATTTGAATTAAATAATTATTTTGAAAACATGAAAAATACATCATGACTTTTCCAATGATGGCAGTATATGTTTTTCTCTCTTATAAAGGTAGTTCTCCGTTATTATTCTCTCCCCTTTTTTTTGTAAAGTTTTTTGCTGTAGATCGTGTGTGCTTGCCAGAGAGAGACAGAAAGAAAGGGAAAATGAGAAATCACTCCCATGAGGGATACACACACACCCAATGTGATTTTCAAGCCCATAGGTCTGAACTTCAACTACACAGCTGGCCATGTGGAATCTAGCCACATTAACCTCCATACCACTTGCCCACGTACCACATACCACAAAACCTCGCTATTTTTTTCAATCAGAATGTTCCTGGCTTTTTTTGCGGGGGAGAGGTTTTTGCTATAGGACACGTGCGCTTGCCAGAAAGAGACAGACAGAAAGCGAGAAATCACCCCCCTAGGACGGTTGGCCACACAATCCTTTCTCCTTTATTCTCTTGGGATCTTGTGCACGCACGCACAGGTGCCTGGAGTGAGTTTAAGCCACCGGCTTCAGGACTCGAACTGCGGTTGACTGCATGGGAGCCCAGCAACATAGCCATTATGCCAACTACTGGTTCCAGTTCTTGGCTTTTCATAAGCATCAGTTTATTAATCTGTAAAATGGGAGTGATAACAACATGCTCTTCACAATATTTGTTCCTGTTCATGTAAGCTACTTACTTTGTTTGCTGTTGATTAAAAATGTAAGTTTTTTTTTGGTATTATTTTACTACAAAAATTAAAAAGCTTTTTAAGCTACTTTTATACAGATCATATCTTTAACTTTTATATTTTGGTTTTGATCATTTTTCTTCAAAGGACCTAACCATATGCCTATGCAGGGACCTGGACCCAATCAACTCAATATGACAAATAGTTCTATGAATATGCCTTCAAGTAGCCATGGATCCATGGGAGGTTACAACCATTCCGTGCCATCATCACAGAGCATGCCCGTACAGAATCAGATGACAATGAGTCAAGGACAACCTATGGGAAACTATGGCCCCAGGCCAAATATGAATATGCAACCAAACCAAGGTAATCAAGCTTTCTTTATGTCATTCCTGACTAAAGTGTCTTTGAAAGTGATGTGATTATATAAAATTATTGGCTGATTATAAAATTGCATTCGAAATAATTGACAGGTATGTCCATAAAAAGGTAATGTTGAGTTTGAAGCTATTTAAAAATCTCATTTGTTTTATATTTAGAAATTAATGTGTTCAATTTAGTTTTTTGTGCTTATTTACTTTTATGTCTTTTGGACAGTTTATTTGGTATTCTGTGTTGTTTAATTGTTTATTAAAGCTAATCAATGAATAACCAAACATTTGGATTAGAATTGGAAAATTAAGGAAATGTAATTTTATCAAGTAAAACCTCTTAAAAACACCTATTCTATTTTTCTTTTTTTTACTTATTAAGGATGTATTGACTTACATGAATTTCCCTTGTTTTATGAGTGTTTTCTGAAGCTGTGTTTCATCCTTAAAGGTATTTTTGAAATAATTTGCTATTAGAAAGTTGAGTGGTGGTGCCACTGTATTCTTGTCATCTTAGAATGGTGTGAGTTCATTAAAGTTTATTACCAATTTCAGGGAATGAAATTGTTATGTTTCTCTTTTAAGTGTCTTTGAGTAATAACTAAAACCAGTAAGTGGCGTTCTGTTCTACTAATTGCCTGCTAAAACATTTGGCATGTTGCCAGCTTAAAGCTATTTCAATTACAAAATGTGGTTAAGTTTAACAGTGTAAGATAGAAGTAAATGTATTTGTAATAAAATTTCCTAGATTGTGATTATACGAAACAGAATTAGTTTTATTATTAATTAGTTTTTTTATAATCACTAAAATGAGTACCCAGATAAATGAAATTAATGCTAACTTGTTATTATTTATGATAAAATAGTATATTGTAATTTAAAAATACTTATATAGATGTCTTTTATAATTTTGCTATGGTATACTGAAAATAAAGGGAAATAGATAGTAGAATAAACTGTTTGGGGGGCTGGTGGGTTGGGTGGTGGTTGGGGCGGCTGGAATCCCACATTGCTAACCATGGTTCAAGTCCTAGACCAGTGGTTTGCTTTCTCACTTTCCTTCACTCTCTCTCTCTCTGGTCAACTTCAGAAAGGTAAAATAAAATGATAACAATGAATAAAATGAAATCAAATCTTAAAAATTAAAAGGAAGAAATTGTTAATCAGTGTAGCTTCACAGAGCTGATACTGTTCCATAATTTTTGCCAAAGTTTAGTGCACTTGGTGGGATAATTTCTTTTTTTTCATTAGGTCAGTGAAACATTCAGAACAAGATCCAGTCTGTGCTGGGTCAGAAGGGAGTTCAGATGTGTTTTCATAATTTGTTTATCAAGAGAAAAAGGAAGAAATTTGATAAATGATTCTCATAGTAACTATAGTAATGAAGGCACATTTCTTAGATGCCTCTAGTTGAGAAAAGGTAGGATCTGTATAAAAGTGAGTGTTGTTACCACATGGTTTGATATGACATGATAAGATTTGAGGAAGAAAAAAGATGCGTGCAGCAATGTGCATGTAGAAAATAATTACAGTTTTTTTTGGGGGAAAAAAAGTTTAAAGGAGTTTTTGCTATAAACTTAGTGAATAAATATTCTTTTTAAAAATTTGACCTTTCATATGAATAGTTTCCCCCCTTATAGTAGTTATGTTGCTTTTGGCTTTGTTCTCATAATTTACAAATTTCTTAATAAAAAGTAGAGACTATCTCAACAATAAGTATGTAGAGATCTGAATTTTAAAAAATAAAAGACTCTTCAAAAGAGAAAGTAGGAGGGCTTAACAGGTGGTGTGATGGTTAAGGTACTAGACTCCCACAAGGCTGAGTACAGTTTGAGCCCCAGACCTGGAACTTGCTTTCTCATTTTCTCTCTCTCTCTCCTTTCCCTCCCTCTCTTGCTCTGTCTCTCTATGGTGAGTGCATGTGCCCTGCGCAGATAAAAATAATAATACTGGTAAATAACGTTAAGTGACTTTTTATTTTAAGGAAAAGAGAGAAAGTAGGATGAAAACTACTGAGGAAATTTTCATTAAAAAAAATCTCTTCAGGAAAAATAACCTTTTCCTTTAAATTTTGATGTTTTGGAATAAAGAGAACACCACACAGAACTGTAATAACAAAAAAGGAAAGTTATACAATGTTCTGGCAGCATACACTTTCTTAAGAATATAAATTTTGGGGTCAGCAGGTGACGTCGTGGTTAAGGCACTGACTCCCACATGGTTGACTGTGGTTCGAGTGCCAGACCCAAGAGCTTGAAACTCATGCAGGCACATGTGTGTGTGTGTACCCAGAATCCTGAGGCGAGAATGGAGAAGGGATTGTGGTATGGCCGTCCCTCCTGAGGGGTGATCTCTTGCTTTCTATCTATCTTTGTCTCTCCATTGAGCACATGTACCATATTGCAAAAATCTCTCAAACAAATGAATATCAATTTTTAATTATGTGCTATCAAATGGATAAAAAGTTGTTTATTATGACAGTAATTTTCTTAATGAATTTTTCAGATTCATTATAAAACATTTTCTTCGTTTTTACAAAATAAACTGCACATTTGCATTACACATTTTTGTGTTTAAACACAAATCGGCAGGAAAAATTAGAGGAGACTGCATTTTAAATAGTTCATTTTAAATAGTCCTTTAATAAAACTTGGAAAAATAAAATTTATATGAAAGAAAACATTTTTGACTTTAAAATTTTCTCTCACGTTGAGCCCGCAGGTAGCACAGTGGTTAAGGCACTGGACTCCCATGTGGTCCATGAGATCCTGGACCCAGCAGCTTGAAATAGGCTAGGTGCATGTGTATGTACGCCCAAAATCCCAAGAGGAGAAGGGATTGTGGCGTGGCCATTACCCAGGGGGTTATCTCTTGCTTTCTGTCTCTGTGTCTCTCTGGTAAGTGCATGTAGGAATAGCAAAAAATACCTGAAAAAAAATTTCTCTCACAGCTATTGAAATATCAAAGGTTTTTGGGGGCCAGCAAATGGCGTGATGGTTGAAGGCGCTGGACTCCCATATGACTGACGGTGGTTCGAGTCCCGGACCTGGTGGCTTGCTTTCTCAATTTCTCTCTTTCTGTCTCACTCTGTACTACTGCGGTCAAATTAAAATGAATGAATAAATAAATAATGTTAAATAAAATAATTCTTTAAAAAAAGAAATATTAATGATTGTTTGAACTAAAATCAAAATGTCACAATTTTCTTTTGAATAGCTCTGTATTTTTGCATATTTACCTTTGTGTTAAGAAATAGAAAAATCTTGTTAGTCAAGGAAAAGAAATATTTCTGGAATATCTTAAATTAAACCTATGTTAATTGACAAAACAAAATGGAAAGACTAGTGCAGATAATGTAGTTGTAAAAAGAAACAATTAAATGACAATTATTTAGTATATTAATTGTTATTAATGTGTTAATAATTATGATTTACTTTAGTGACTTTTTGGAAACTGATGATGTAATTTTAAACAAAACATTGCAGGTCAAGGCTAGGTGCATTAATTTTTACTAGTTTTCATTTTTACTTCACTTCACCTACTCCTTTGCAAATTGATGTAAGAATTCTGTCTCCTCTCCACTTCTTTCTTTCTCTACTTTTAAAGTGAATTAGAGGGAAAAAAGAAACTACTTACAAAGCTTTTTATTGTGATTTAGAAGTCCGATAGAAATTAATCTAAAAAATATTTCATGGGACCAGCAGTTAGCATAATGGCTATGTCGCTGAACTCCCATGTAACCGACCGCAGTTTGAGTCCTGCACCCAGTGGCTTAAACTCATGTCAGGCACGTGTGCTTGTGTGCCCAAGATCCCGAGATAAGAATGGAGGAGAAGGGATTGCGGCGTGGCCATCCCCCCTGGGGGGTGGTTTCTCGCTTTCTGTCTCTCTGTTTCTCTGGGGAATGCATGCACGCTATAACAAAAACCTCTCAAAAAAAAAACAATGCTGACCTAATTAAATTCAGTAATTATATGTTACTGTTCATTTTAAAAAAGGATTTCACCAGTGACTGTTTTTTGAGTTTACTGAAAAACAGCTTCTATGTCACTGGTATTGTAATTGGTGTCTACTTTTAGTTCATTTGTAGTGTTTTACATACGTATAAATTTAGAAAGCCAAAGTATCTTTTTTACTCAGCAGCTAACAAGTACTATAGCAGAGTGCTTTTCTTTGTGTTCTTTTAAAGAGTCTATTGCTTCCAGGTAGGAGATTTAGCAAATTTTTAATGATAACTTGTTCCTTAAAACTGCTCACAAAATGTTGCCTAAATACAGTACCAATCCAACATATATTTTCCATATGTTAACTTTCACTGTTATCTAGATCAAGTTTATTGGTTTTTCCTTTGAACCTAAGAGTAAGATCTGTGTTCAAAGTGAACCATATCTTCTGGCATGAGCATATTTATATAAAGAACATAAACTCCGGACTAGCAGTTGGCATAATAGCTATGTCGCTGGACTCCATGTAGTCAACCACAGTTCGAGTCCCAGACCCAGTGGCTTAACCTCACACTTGAGATGAGCCTAACATTTAATTATGTATGTGTGTTATAATAGTGTATTTCTTTGTGTCTCTTTCTTATCACTGTATATAGATCTTCTTTAGTTCAGAAATGGCAGTAGCCTTATAATTAACAAAACCATATATACTTTTTAAAAGAATTATTTATTTAATTTGTTTATTATTATTAATTTTGAGTTTGACCAGAGAGAGAGAGAGTGAAAAAGCAAGCCACCAGGTCTGGGACACAAATCTGTTGGCCATGTGTTAGTCTGGCACCCTAACCACCTCACCACCTGCCGGCCTCAGTCATACATACTTTTGATAGGTGCCTCCTAGTCTTTTACTATTACAAATACTTTTGGAACTTAAATCTTTTTATGTATGTCTTTGAGTACTTGTTCAAAGTTTTGTTAGGATAAATCTATTGGGTTATTGAAAAAGTCATGAGTATTTTTTCTACGCAAAAATGCATCATGACTTTTCTGACTATACAATAGACGAAGAATTGTTATGATTTTATATGTAAATACTTAAAATAGGTGAGAGACGTTGCCAAATTGTTTTCGATAAAGGTAGTGCGAGGTCATCCTTATAGAGCACGAGAGGGCTTACTTCATTCAATAGCCAGTTACACTTAAATCTTCTTAGTCTTTGTTAAACGTATGAGGGAACTTTAAATAAAGTTCATAGAGCCTCTCTTCTGGCTGGAACCATGGAGCGCATTAAAGAGAAGGAAAACAGTTTTCTGTTGCGACAGAAACCAAGAAAAAGGTTCCTGCTATGCTAGAAACCCTTAAAAAGTGAAGGAATTTTGCGGAGCCTGAGAAGTTTGCTCAAAAGATGCTTCGAAAGGCAAGGAGGAAGCTTATCTATGAAAAAACTAAGCACTATCATAAAGAATATAGGCAGACGTACAGAACTGAGGTTCATATGGCCAGAATGGCAAGAAAAGCTGGCAACTTCTGTGTACCTGCAGAACCCAAACTGGTGTTTGTCATCAGGATCAGAGGTATCAATGGAGTGAGCCCAAAGGTTTGAAAGGTGGTGCAGCTTCTTCTTTGCCAGATTTTCAATGGCACCTTTGTTAAGCTCAGCAAAGCCTCAATTAACATGCCAAGAATTGTGGTACCATATATTGCATGGGGGGTATCAGAACTTAAAGTCAGTATATGAACTAATCTGCAAGCATGGTTATGGCAACATCAATAAGTGAATTAATTTTACAGATAACTCTTTGATTGCTCAATCTGTTGGTAAATTTGGCATCATTTGCATGATATTTATTTATTTTTGCAGTCTAAAAACAGCCACTTGTTTATTTATTGACCAGATTATAAAAATAAACATGGTAGATACCTTAGTTCAGTTCAGAATGAACTAAGAATGTGTTAGAATGCCCTAAGGTATCCACCATGTTTATTTTTGTAATCTGGTCAGTAAATAAACAAGGCGCTATTGTCAGACTGCAAAAATAAATAAATAAAGTTCATGGAAAAATGGAATTAAGAGATAAGGGAAGCCTCTTAGCCTTATTATTAAGGAAGCCAGATGCCTGGCTGGCTCTAGTGCCTTGAAAAACATGCCTGGCATTTGCACAATGCGCAAAGTTCTGATGGAATGGAGAAGTAAAGAGGGGATTTCAGCATCCCCATACGTTAGGGGGTGCTTTCTCCATCTCTCTGTCTCTGATTCATCCCTCCAGAACCCAAAGGCATATTCTGTGTGGGTGGCTAAAAGAAGACAGTTTAGTAAAATAAGGGAAACAGTTAGACTAATATGCACATGGTATAACAATTGCCTATATTATTAAATTGGATAGGAACAGAAATTCAAATCCATTTCAGTTTCTTCTAATGCATGTTAATCATTCACTTATCAACATCACATTTAACAGCCCCCAAAACTTTACAAGATGGTGAGCATGAACACAGCAGCAGAGAACCTTAACCCAAAAGTACACCACAGTTAATATATACCTCAATAGTGCAAATAAAAATTTTAATTTTCTGTATGAAAGGAATTGTGATGTATTTATATATTAAAGATGTCTAATTGTCAGTGGACACAAGTGTTTTTTGTGCTAGATGATTCCAACTTTTCTACTTTCCTACTAAGTAATTCAAGGCTAGATGTTCTAATGTAGGCTATGGCTTTCTACCTGGAGAGCTCTTTAGAACTTCACTCTTAAGAACTCTTGTACCACATAAATCTAGAGCACTTTGTTTTTTTAATTTATTATAACTATGTAGTGTAATTGAAACTATTTAAGAGGGATCTTTTTTAAAAAAAAAAAATTTTCCAGAGGGCATATGTGCTCACCAGAGAGAGAAAGAGAGAGAGAGAAAACAAGAAAGCACCACCTCCCCAATATGATCACACTTTAATCCTTTTTCTCTCTCTCCCTTTTTGGGATTTTGGTCACATACTCACATGTGCCTGTTGTGTTTCTCAAGCCATAGGGTCCAAGACTCAAACCATGCAGCCTTGAGATTCAGCTGCCTTAATGACTATACCAAAGGCTGGCCCAAAGAGAGATCTTTTAAAGGAGTTGTCTAAACTTTTTTTTTTTTTAATGAATGATGTATTTAATTTTATTTATTATTATTATTATTAAATTTGCTCTAGGGCACATGTGCTCACCAGAGACAGAGAGAGAAGAGAGGGAAAGAAGGAAACTGAGAAAGCAAACTACCAGGTCTGGGACTCAAACTGCAGTTGGCCATATGGGAGTACAGGCTCTTAACCACCATGCCACTTGCTGACCTCAGGAGTAGTCTAACTCTTAAAAAATAGTCTAGTTTTTTATTTTGCAGGATTGATTGAGTCATAACACATCCTTTTCTGATACTCAATCACCAGAAAACTAAATACATAATATAGTTTCTAGACTAGTTTATAAAGATGACATGATTTAAATTTATGCCTTTGAGCAATCCAGGATTTCTTAACTAATTTCTGTTGACATTTTGAGGTGGGTAACTCTTTATCGTGGGTGCTAATCCTGTGCATTATGAAATGTTTAGCAGTATTTCTGTCCTTTACTCACTAAATGGCAGTAGTTCTCCCCTCCAATTGAGATGATCAAAAATGTGTCCAGACTTTGGGAAATGGCCTTTTAGGGTACAAAATCACTCAAGGTTGAGAATCATAACTTTAAGAAATGGTTAAGGTGGGCACAGCCATGGTGGCGCATGTTCTAAAATGCTGTGTTCTGCAGGCTGGGACCATATGGGAGGCCTAGGTTCAATTCCCAGTCCAATTTAAAGGTCAGGCTGAATGGTAAAGGCCTGTAATCCTAGTGACTGGGAAGGCTGAAGCAGGAGAGTTGTGAGCTCGAGTCTGGCCTGGGTGCCAAAGCAAGACTCTGTCCAAAAGAGAGCCGACAAGCATGGTAGTGTATGCCTGTAGGTAGCATGTGCCTGCAGTCTCAGCAGGGAGTCTGAGGCAGAAGGAATGTGACACAGATTCTGAAGGGAAAAAAATAGATGAAATGATTAATGTGAATTAGAGCATATAAAAATGGTTTGTATCACTAAAGAAACAAGTCACAACTAACAAATTATTGTTAATACTATAATATTTTAGTGCCTTTTAATATTTTTAATGATAATTTCCCTAAAAATTTCATGTGATGAAAAAGCATACATCTTTTAATTCGCTATTCTTTTTACCAGCTACAGTCTAACATGTTTTTCATTGGTTGCGAGGAAACCAATGAGCTGTTCGTAATACCTTTAACTGAACCATATAAGTGGTTTAGTTTGAGACTTAGGGATTAAGGAACAAATAGTAAGATGTGAACAGTAAATCATAAAACACAAATATGAAAAGAGAACTGGGGAGGTTATTTATGCGATTTCATGGTCTAATTCTTATAGCATATAGCTAATAACAGTGGAGTGAAGAAATTTCTTGTATTAGGATTTTTATATTATAGAGATAGAGATATACAGAACTTTTTCAATGTTGGTAATGGCATGGGAAAAATACAATTTGTATACTTGGAAAGGAGGCTCATAGCATGGGCTTTAAAGTTTTCACCATTTAGAAATTAATGTAACATTAGGTAAGACCCGTAATATTTGTAAGCCTTTAATTTTCTTATATGTAAGATGAAGTTGATAGTAATATTTGCCATTTCATAGGGTTCTGGGGAGAATAAATAATACAGATAAAGCTCTTAGTTTAGTGTGTAGCACATACTCATTAAATGTTAGCTGTGGCGGTTAAGGGCACTGGACTCCCACATGGCCGATGGCAGCTGACCACAGTTAAGAGTCCCAGACCTGGTGGCTTGCTTTCTCACTCTCTCTCTCTCTCTCTCTGGTCAAATTAAATAGATAAAAAAGTTAAAAAAAATTATTTAAAAAAAGTCAGCTATCATTTTTAATTGTATTTAAGATAATTCTTATATTAAATGATATAATTTATAGACTCTAACCAAATTGGTTTGCATGTGGAGATGAAAGTGTATAGGTGTATATATCAATATGTTACGTATATAAAGTATATTTTAAATTATATCACTCAAAGTTCTTCATAAATTAATTGAAACAGTGTTATCTTTATAGTTGAGTCTTAAACGTGTTTTCTTTTTGGTATAACTGTAAGTCACTGTAGATGGTGACAGTACCCATCCTATCTTTATATCCCTATGGCTCCTGGCCTGGGGTCTAGTGTATAAGTACTCATTGAATTTGATCTTTGATTTAATCTAAAAAATACAAAAATTCGGGAGTTGGTATAATGGCTATGTAGTTGGACTCCCATGTAGTCGACTGCAGTTCAAGTCCCAGACCTGGTGGCTTAAACTCATGCCGGGCGCATGTGCGTGCATGCCCAAGATCCCGAGAAGAGAATGGAGGAGGAAGGATTGAAGTGTGGCCATCCTGCCTGGGGGATGATTTCTTGCCTTCTGTCTCTCTGTCTCTGTGTTTCTGGAGAGCACACACACCCTATAGCAAAAACCTCTCCAACAAAAACAAAACAAAACAAAACAAAAATTAATTTGAAAAATCCTTCATGTTGACCATTAACTTAAGATAAAACTAAATATTAACCATCTCACTGGAGCAAGGCATCCGGTCATATAAAATATGATAATTTGGGAATATTTCACGTTTTTAAGTTATAGGGCATTATTTTTTTAGATGATGAGGATATAAAACTCAAAATGGGAAGAAATATTATGATAATGATGAGTACTTATTATATGTCCTTGCAGACTGTTTGAAAAACCTATTCTAGTAAGACATTAGGGTCTCTGTATGCATTATCATACTTTGTAATGTATCATAACACCAAAGTTATTCATATAAAACATGAATAATAATCTTTAAGCACATAGTAATATGCTATTTTTTGCAGAGAGTGGTTATAATAGATTCATTTCGCAATCCTCTCTCTGTATTACACATTTCAGAACTTATTTTGGTGTAACTTTTTGACATTTAGCTCTCGTTTCCATTAGTGTCTCAGAGATAATACAGCATTGTCAGTGTAGTGTATTTCATTATCATAAGGAAAATAATATGCTTCCTAAACAGAATTGAAGTCATAAAGTAAATTTTTTTTTAAAGGCTTCAAGGAAAACGATGAAAAGCACCTTGTTTTAGTAGTGCTAGCCTACTGCATTCTCTTGGTTTTAGACTTGATCCTGAACGATGCTGGGATCCTCAGAGGAAGGGAAATGACAGAAGAAAAGAAGGGTGGTAATTGAGCTCTTTGGGATTGGAACTGCTGACAGTCCCAAAAGATAAAGCACAAACAGCATGGTCTCTCTTGTCTGGGCCCTAAGCTGAGATTGTTTTTTCTCTTTAGAGCAAAGCTTAGAATTTTGTCTTTATGTGTCTTTTGGGTTTTATTCTCCCCATGGCTGTTTTGGTTTTGCTTCCTCTCTTAACTCTGACTCCAATGCATATTGCATTCTTGAGTGGTATAGTTACCTTGTTAAGACATAAAGTCTTTACAAAGTGTTGGAGAATAAAGATAAGGCAAAACCTTCATTTTCTTGATGACAAATTTCAGGAATGACCAAGTTGCTGATAAAATTATGAGTATTACAATTTAATATATTTTTTCTTTTTTTGGAGACGTTTTTGCTATAGGGCATGTGCGTTCAACAGACAGAGAGAGACAGAAAGTGAGAAATCACCCCCCGGGGGATGGCCACACCGCAATCCCCTCTCCTCCTCTCTCCTCTCAGGATCCTGGGCACGCACGCACACATGCCCGATGTGAGTTCAAGCCACCGGGTCCAGGACTTGAACCGTGGTCGACTACGTGGGAGTCCAGTGACATAGCCATTATGCCAACTACTGGTCCCTATAATTTAGTATTTTTTTATATACAAAATATATTCATAAGTTCTAGCTTAGACTGTTTCACAACTTTTTTATTGTAAAATTTGCTTCTGAGCTATAAAATTTATTGATGATTTAAAAAAAATTTTTTTAATTGCCATAGAGATAGGGCGTGGTCACACACAATCATTTTCCTCCCATTTCTACATTCTGTCAGGATTTGGGACATATGTGCACATGTGCCCAGCATGTTTCCTAAGCCTCTGGGGCCAGGATTCAATCTACATCAGGCATTTGGGATCCAGCTCCATTAACCACTGCACTACAGAGCCAGCCCACAGCTTATTTTTAAGTAGAGGCGGTAGAAAGAAGCAGAACAAACATGTACTCTAAAATCAGACTTGAAGTTTGTCTTATTTTCAGTTAATATTTACTAGCTATATGATGTTGATCTTTGGATTTCTTGGCTAAAGATGTGAAAATTAGGCTCCTTACCTGTGTAGACGTTAGGGATTTACAAAAAATGAATAGGAAAGCGTGTAACTGCCAGCATAGCTGTACATTCAGTGTTAAGTTCTCTTCTCCTCCACTCTTGGAAGAGTCACTTTGTCCTAATCATGAAGAGTTTCTTTGTTTTGGGGGCCTAGACAATGATGCAGTGGTAAAATGCCACCCACTGTGAGACTTACCCACATGGGAAGGTTCCTGGCTTGCATCTGCACACCTCCTTGAGTATACAAGTTACTCATGTGCCCACGATCAGATCTGGCTAAAGATGCGAATGCATGTGTTGGTCAAAATCCTATCTCTTCTCACTCATGGAAGAAATACGTTTTATTTTTTAATTATCTGGGCTGGTACCATGGCCCAGTGGGTAAAATCTCATTTGGCGGACTATGGTTCAAATCCTAGCCCTGGTGGCTTATAAAACATGCTAGGTGTGTGTGTGTGTGTGTGTGTGTGTGTGTGTCTATGACAAAAATCCCAACAGGATGGAGAAATAGAGAAGATATTGCTGTGTGATCTACCTCGTTGGAGAATGCTTTCTGCCTCTTCCCCTCTCTGTGTCTCTGGTGAGCACACTTGCTACACCCTCTGACAGTTAAAAAATAGTTTCTTTAGATTTTTAACATAGGCTGTGTGCACTTGCTGGAGAGTGACAGAGAAGGGGAAGGTGAGAAATCACTCTCTGGGAGAGATGGCCACACTTTAGTTCTTTCTTCTCTGTTCTCACAGGATTTTGGGTGTGCATGCACATATGCATGTTGTGATTTTTCTTTTTTAAGAATTACTTATTTAATTTTACTTATCATTATTTTTTAATTTGATGAGAGAAAGTGAAAGAGCAGGCTGCCATGTCTAGGACTTGAACTGTGGTCAGCCATATAGGAGTTCAGACCTTTACTATGCCACCTGCTGGCCCCACCTCTTATGATTTTTTCTTTTTAAACCACCAGGTCTGGGACTCAAACCATGGTCCACCATGTAGGAATCCAGAACAGTAAGCCTTAGGCTCATGGGCAATTTAGCGTGTAAAACTTAATCCAGGCTTTATACTCTTTGTTTTTTGTACTTTTCTTTTGCGAATGGTCACCAGGTCACCAAAGGGGGAATATGTAGTTATGTAAAATGACTCATATATTCTTCAGAAAAAATAATGGTTATGATAGCAAAATAAATAGCTCCCTACACCACAACTTGGTCCAGTGAACCTCTCAGGAATTGCTTACGTTGTCAGATGGCAGCGTGGAACTTTAGGGAATATATTTTTGTTGTTACCAATATAATGCTAGAGCAGTGGTAGTTTGACTAAGCTGGTATTACTTTGGAAGCTGTAGTTCTGGTTTCTGAGCCTGTAGCTTATTGTAGTTCTCAACCTATGTCTTTGTGTGTGTGTCTCTCTCTCTCTCTCTCTCTCTGGTCAAATTAAATAGATAAAAAAGTTAAAAAAAATTATTTAAAAAAAGTCAGCTATCATTTTTAATTGTATTTAAGATAATTCTTATATTAAATGATATAATTTATAGACTCTAACCAAATTGGTTTGCATGTGGAGATGAAAGTGTATAGGTGTATATATCAATATGTTACGTATATAAAGTATATTTTAAATTATATCACTCAAAGTTCTTCATAAATTAATTGAAACAGTGTTATCTTTATAGTTGAGTCTTAAACGTGTTTTCTTTTTGGTATAACTGTAAGTCACTGTAGATGGTGACAGTACCCATCCTATCTTTATATCCCTATGGCTCCTGGCCTGGGGTCTAGTGTATAAGTACTCATTGAATTTGATCTTTGATTTAATCTAAAAAATACAAAAATTCGGGAGTTGGTATAATGGCTATGTAGTTGGACTCCCATGTAGTCGACTGCAGTTCAAGTCCCAGACCTGGTGGCTTAAACTCATGCCGGGCGCATGTGCGTGCATGCCCAAGATCCCGAGAAGAGAATGGAGGAGGAAGGATTGAAGTGTGGCCATCCTGCCTGGGGGATGATTTCTTGCCTTCTGTCTCTCTGTCTCTGTGTTTCTGGAGAGCCCACACACCCTATAGCAAAAACCTCTCCAACAAAAACAAAACAAAACAAAACAAAAATTAATTTGAAAAATCCTTCATGTTGACCATTAACTTAAGATAAAACTAAATATTAACCATCTCACTGGAGCAAGGCATCCGGTCATATAAAATATGATAATTTGGGAATATTTCACGTTTTTAAGTTATAGGACATTATTTTTTTAGATGATGAGGATATAAAACTCAAAATGGGAAGAAATATTATGATAATGATGAGTACTTATTATATGTCCTTGCAGACTGTTTGAAAAACCTATTCTAGTAAGACATTAGGGTCTCTGTATGCATTATCATACTTTGTAATGTATCATAACACCAAAGTTATTCATATAAAACATGAATAATAATCTTTAAGCACATAGTAATATGCTATTTTTTGCAGAGAGTGGTTATAATAGATTCATTTCGCAATCCTCTCTCTGTATTACACATTTCAGAACTTATTTTGGTGTAACTTTTTGACATTTAGCTCTCGTTTCCATTAGTGTCTCAGAGATAATACAGCATTGTCAGTGTAGTGTATTTCATTATCATAAGGAAAATAATATGCTTCCTAAACAGAATTGAAGTCATAAAGTAAATTTTTTTTTAAAGGCTTCAAGGAAAACGATGAAAAGCACCTTGTTTTAGTAGTGCTAGCCTACTGCATTCTCTTGGTTTTAGACTTGATCCTGAACGATGCTGGGATCCTCAGAGGAAGGGAAATGACAGAAGAAAAGAAGGGTGGTAATTGAGCTCTTTGGGATTGGAACTGCTGACAGTCCCAAAAGATAAAGCACAAACAGCATGGTCTCTCTTGTCTGGGCCCTAAGCTGAGATTGTTTTTTCTCTTTAGAGCAAAGCTTAGAATTTTGTCTTTATGTGTCTTTTGGGTTTTATTCTCCCCATGGCTGTTTTGGTTTTGCTTCCTCTCTTAACTCTGACTCCAATGCATATTGCATTCTTGAGTGGTATAGTTACCTTGTTAAGACATAAAGTCTTTACAAAGTGTTGGAGAATAAAGATAAGGCAAAACCTTCATTTTCTTGATGACAAATTTCAGGAATGACCAAGTTGCTGATAAAATTATGAGTATTACAATTTAATATATTTTTTCTTTTTTTGGAGACGTTTTTGCTATAGGGCATGTGCGTTCAACAGACAGAGAGAGACAGAAAGTGAGAAATCACCCCCCGGGGGATGGCCACACCGCAATCCCCTCTCCTCCTCTCTCCTCTCAGGATCCTGGGCACGCACGCACACATGCCCGATGTGAGTTCAAGCCACCGGGTCCAGGACTTGAACCGTGGTCGACTACGTGGGAGTCCAGTGACATAGCCATTATGCCAACTACTGGTCCCTATAATTTAGTATTTTTTTATATACAAAATATATTCATAAGTTCTAGCTTAGACTGTTTCACAACTTTTTTATTGTAAAATTTGCTTCTGAGCTATAAAATTTATTGATGATTTAAAAAAAATTTTTTTAATTGCCATAGAGATAGGGCGTGGTCACACACAATCATTTTCCTCCCATTTCTACATTCTGTCAGGATTTGGGACATATGTGCACATGTGCCCAGCATGTTTCCTAAGCCTCTGGGGCCAGGATTCAATCTACATCAGGCATTTGGGATCCAGCTCCATTAACCACTGCACTACAGAGCCAGCCCACAGCTTATTTTTAAGTAGAGGCGGTAGAAAGAAGCAGAACAAACATGTACTCTAAAATCAGACTTGAAGTTTGTCTTATTTTCAGTTAATATTTACTAGCTATATGATGTTGATCTTTGGATTTCTTGGCTAAAGATGTGAAAATTAGGCTCCTTACCTGTGTAGACGTTAGGGATTTACAAAAAATGAATAGGAAAGCGTGTAACTGCCAGCATAGCTGTACATTCAGTGTTAAGTTCTCTTCTCCTCCACTCTTGGAAGAGTCACTTTGTCCTAATCATGAAGAGTTTCTTTGTTTTGGGGGCCTAGACAATGATGCAGTGGTAAAATGCCACCCACTGTGAGACTTACCCACATGGGAAGGTTCCTGGCTTGCATCTGCACACCTCCTTGAGTATACAAGTTACTCATGTGCCCACGATCAGATCTGGCTAAAGATGCGAATGCATGTGTTGGTCAAAATCCTATCTCTTCTCACTCATGGAAGAAATACGTTTTATTTTTTAATTATCTGGGCTGGTACCATGGCCCAGTGGGTAAAATCTCATTTGGCGGACTATGGTTCAAATCCTAGCCCTGGTGGCTTATAAAACATGCTAGGTGTATGTGTGTGTGTGTGTGTGTGTGTGTGTCTATGACAAAAATCCCAACAGGATGGAGAAATAGAGAAGATATTGCTGTGTGATCTACCTCGTTGGAGAATGCTTTCTGCCTCTTCCCCTCTCTGTGTCTCTGGTGAGCACACTTGCTACACCCTCTGACAGTTAAAAAATAGTTTCTTTAGATTTTTAACATAGGCTGTGTGCACTTGCTGGAGAGTGACAGAGAAGGGGAAGGTGAGAAATCACTCTCTGGGAGAGATGGCCACACTTTAGTTCTTTCTTCTCTGTTCTCACAGGATTTTGGGTGTGCATGCACATATGCATGTTGTGATTTTTCTTTTTTAAGAATTACTTATTTAATTTTACTTATCATTATTTTTTAATTTGATGAGAGAAAGTGAAAGAGCAGGCTGCCATGTCTAGGACTTGAACTGTGGTCAGCCATATAGGAGTTCAGACCTTTACTATGCCACCTGCTGGCCCCACCTCTTATGATTTTTTCTTTTTAAACCACCAGGTCTGGGACTCAAACCATGGTCCACCATGTAGGAATCCAGAACAGTAAGCCTTAGGCTCATGGGCAATTTAGCGTGTAAAACTTAATCCAGGCTTTATACTCTTTGTTTTTTGTACTTTTCTTTTGCGAATGGTCACCAGGTCACCAAAGGGGGAATATGTAGTTATGTAAAATGACTCATATATTCTTCAGAAAAAATAATGGTTATGATAGCAAAATAAATAGCTCCCTACACCACAACTTGGTCCAGTGAACCTCTCAGGAATTGCTTACGTTGTCAGATGGCAGCGTGGAACTTTAGGGAATATATTTTTGTTGTTACCAATATAATGCTAGAGCAGTGGTAGTTTGACTAAGCTGGTATTACTTTGGAAGCTGTAGTTCTGGTTTCTGAGCCTGTAGCTTATTGTAGTTCTCAACCTATGTCTTTGTGTGTGTGTGTATCTGTGTTACAATAACTTATTATTTTAGAATTATTTTACCTAACTTTATTTATCCATTTATTTATTTTTTGACCAGAGAAGGATAGAGTGAGACAGAGAGAGAAAGAGAGAAAAAGAGAATGAGAATGAGAATGAGAAAGCAGGCAGCCAGGTCTGGGACTTGATCCCTGTCAGCCATGTGGTAATGCAGTGCCCTTAACCACCCTTATAGTAACTTATTAAGAATAAGAAATAACTTAGTAAGAATAAGAAACATGACAGCCCTTTGGCTTCAAGAAGATCTTGTAGTTGGAAAAGGGAAAGAAGATCCTTTAAAATTTTGTCCCAAAAGTTAAAATTTTATGAAATTCTACTGATATATTTGTAAATATCTGTGTAGTTTCCCTACCTTGCATTATATAATGAACAGACACTGAAAAAGAGAACAAGATGGAAGTTCTGAATTTGGTTTCTTTTCCTTGGTTTGACTAGTGATTTGCTATGAGATTTTGTGAAATTTAGTTTATTTATTTATTTATTTTTTAGTATAGTGTAAGGATTATATCTTTTCCAGAAAGA
>NW_006159919.1:2035737-2061028 GCF_000334495.1 Tupaia belangeri chinensis
ATATAGTGCATAATGCAAAATACATTCAGGATGTTCATAGATTGTATCCATTCCCCCCCCCCTTTTTTTTTCCAAATGACATCATACTATCCCAGTAGATTTCAAATGAACTACTATAAAGTGGTTGCTTCCCCTTCTTTAAAGATAATTTTAGGCATGTGACCATATTATTATTTGAAGTTAGTTTTTATTGTGTTTAGTTACAGATTTTGGGTTTTGTATGATAAAAAAATTCTTACATTTCTCTTAATATTGTTAAAATTACATGCAAAACAACATGTGCATAATGTATCTGTTTTCAGGCCCGATGATGCATCAGCAGCCTCCTTCTCAGCAATACAATATGCCACAGGGAGGCGGGCAGCATTACCAAGGACAGCAACCACCTATGGGGATGATGGGTCAAGTTAACCAAGGCAGTCACATGATGGGTCAGAGACAGATTCCTCCCTATAGACCACCTCAACAGGGTAAGCATCCATTTGGAAAATTTCTTGCTTAATGTAAATAACAGTAATTGAAAGGCTTTAAATTTTAATGAACTTTTCATCAGACTAAGTTAGGCCTTTTTTTTTAAATCCCCAAAAGGTAATGGATATAGTAGATAGAAAAAGGAAGTGGATAGGAGCTTCCTGGTATACAGCTTTGTTTTCTCTGTTATTTTCTGGAGAAGTATATATCATAACTTTTGTATCAAAATTCACTAATTTACAGCAGAAAATACTGTTTTGTTTTTGAGAAGTTATTAAATATATTTTCAGGAACAAATCAAATTCTATTTCAGAGTACTCTGATGTTAAAATAAAAAGCAAATTAATTTTCTGCTTTGTTGAGCCTCTTTATTAAGTCAGTGTTTGTTTTTCTGAGTTGATAATTATTTGATATTATGTGTGTGGTCTTAACATTAATTTTTTTTTTTTTTTGTGGGGGGAGGAGAGGTTTCTGCTATAGGGTGCGTGCACTCACCAGAAAGAGAGACAGAAAGTGAGAAATCACCCTCTCCTGGGGTGGGGGTGACCACACAGCAATCCCTTGTTCTCTATTCTCCTCTCGTGATCTTGGGCATGCACGCATATGTGCCCAGTGTGAGTTTAAGCCACTGGGTCTGGGACTCAAACCACGGTTACTACATAGCCATTACACCAATGGCTGGTCCCAACATTAATTTTCATAAACCTGGTGTGTATAGCTGCTGTCTGTGTGTATGTGAATAGTTAAAAGTATCCAAGATGCCAAAGCATGGGAAAGGATACCTACAGCTGAGAAGTAATCTCTCATAACATCACATGAGAAAAAAGTTTTTGATGACAAATTTATTTACATCTTGACTGGTTGTGATTTTTTCAGGCCCACCACAGCAGTACTCAGGCCAGGAAGACTATTATGGGGACCAATACAGTCATGGTGGACAAGGTCCTCCAGAAGGCATGAACCAGCAATATTACCCTGATGGTAATCTCTCCTAATGTTCACTTTCCCATTTTTCTATCCCTGCCCAGTATTAATGTAGAGAGCTATTCAAAACATTTAAGTGAGGATGAAGAAATTTAGAAACACTTTAATAATTTAAAGTACCAATGATAGCATTAGTTTATAATCTAATTCAAAGTATATTTTATGTAGCTATTCGATTAGTACCATCAGGAATCATGTTCCGTCATTGGAATCCTTTCTGAGGATCCTTTTATATTTGGACTGTTCATTTGAACCAATGCAGCTATTATTGATTCACTCTTTTGCTTTTAATAACTGCTTTGTTGAGATACAATTCATATACCATAGAGTTCACCTATTGGTTTACTCTTAATGCAGTGTATACATAGAGAATATAATTCTTGAGTATTTTGCAAAGTTAATGATTTCAATTGAGGTTGAATACTTCTCAAAGAATTATGGTCTACATATATTAGCATTTGAGAAGAATGTCGGGGCTAATTTTTATCCATAATATAGCTACATACAGATTCAACAGAACAGGAAAGGCATTTGGGAACCAGATATTTAGTATGCTTTTTAGTTTTGTAGTTTATTTTTTTTTTTTTAAGTTGGAAAGTTGGTTTTGAAAAAGTGGTCACAGATGTATTCTGCATTTTCAGAAGATATAAATAGTAATAATCTAAGCATACTAGTAAACTTTCACTGTGCAGTTCTTTCTGTTTTTCTTTGTGTGAAAATTTTATAGTACTTTATTTTAAAAAAGAATTCAAACACATTAAACTGGTAAATTAGGAAGTGGTTACTCACATTACAAAATTATTTCTCTTGTTATGAAAGGATTTGTCAAAAGCTTTATGTATATAGTAAGCTTCTTTAGTGTATTTAATAATATAAATGACTTAATAGAGAAATTAAGAAAACTTAAAAGTGTCAGGAACCATTGACTAGAATCTGATATGAGTGAATAAGATATAATTTGATGTTACTTGAAAATTCTTTGTCCTCTTTGATCATTTTATACATTTTATATGTGAAGCTTAAAGACACATTTGCACTTAAGGATATTAATTTTTTACTGCAGAGATTGACAAATACAGGCAGAGCAAACACCTGTTGAATTTATATATGATAAATATTTATTAGTGATAGTGATGATATGTATGGATAATTCTGGTTAGAAAACTATGCCATTTTTTTATCTCAGATTTTCTTGCCTTGAATTATTTAGAATTAAATTTTTGTCTTTTTCCTTTCACATGTAGACATGGTATTAAGATATTTTTTAAATTAAAAACTTGAGTAAGCTTATAGTAGACTATATGTATATTAAAGAGGTGAAATCTATTTTGTTAAATTATGTGTATTAAATCTGAGGAAATAAGTGCTTTTAATTGTTTAATTTTAAAAATACATTTAAGTAATTTGTTTCAGTTTGGCATTGTTTTTTTGGTCCTGAATATTTCCTAAAATCTGAGATTTATGTTGTAAATATGACTTTTCTATTTAAAATAGATAGGTATGTGTTTTATTTGTAAATATTAAAACTTCAGGGTTAACTATAAATAATTTTATTACAGTAGTAGATTTTTTATCAAAATATAATTTTTCATAATTGTGTACTTAAGTTAATATATGTCTCACATTTACATAGACTATTCCATTTATATCAACAATCATTTTCTTAAATAGCATTGGATATTTTCTGTCATGGCCAGCTGTTTATGCCAGTAAATATGTAGATTAGGTGTTGGTAAACTTTTTTTCTAAGGGCCCAACAGTGAATATTTTAGTCCTTATGGGCTATAAGCTGGCTGTATGTTGTTAGTCTCAACTACTGAACTCGTATAGCATGTAAGTAGCTATAGACAGGACTTAAATTAATGGGTGTGGAGGTATTCCAATAAAACTTTATTTACGAAGGAGGCCACTGGCCCTGTTAAGACTACAAGCCATCATTTGCCACCCTTTGAAGTGTTGATATTTAAGAGGTGGTTTGAAAACATTCACATTCTAGAGCACTATGAGTTTTGCATTTATTTGTAACTGTATTCTTTCTTTCCTAGTTTGGCAATCCTATAAAATTTAGTTTCGATTTTAGCTAACTAGAGTTTATTTTAGTTAAATGGGTGAGAATGTTGCTTTTTTATTAGAGTCCCATTATATTCCAGGTGAAATTTATTGTGCCTTAAAACTAAATGTATCTTCTAACACTCAACACAATATTGATTTATGAAGTTGTATGTTTTTGATATTCCAGAAATATTTTCTAAAGACTTTGAACGGCAGCACTAAGAAATATGTTTTTGCATCTGAAAATACTTTGAGATATCTATACTTTTTATGCAAATAAATGTTAGAATGTGAAAAATTTGTTTCAGTTTCTTTCAGGGGAAAAAACTTATGGAGCTCTTATATATTTTGCATTGTTTTTAACATATGCTCTGGAATTGGAGACCAGCAGAACAGGTGTTTGACAAAATATGATAATTGCTTCCTTTGTTCATTTCAATTTAATTCAAGTTATTTACATGTGAAAGACCTAAATGCTTTCATTCTCTTTTTTTTTAATGGAAGATAAAGTTTTTTTCCTTCCTCAGTGAGGATTATCAGAGTTAAGATGATAAATGTAATGTTTCTAAAACTACTGCTTTTTGCTTTTAAAAAATTTGCATGTATCTCAATATGAATACAAGCACATTGGTAAATATTTAGCTAATGCAATTGAAATTATTTTTTATGTATTTCCATTTCTTTTTCTTTTTTTCAATTTTATCTGAAAGTTTAAATATTTTTAGGGTTTTCACTCAGTGGCCATTAACGTTTCTTCCTGTCTCTTGTCGAATTGATGTAGGTCATAATGATTACGGTTATCAGCAACCGTCGTATCCTGAACAAGGCTACGATAGGCCTTATGAGGATTCCTCACAACATTACTACGAAGGAGGTATCTATATACCTTCACACACATACACATATATATCCCCTTCTACAGGAATGAAAATTCTTGCATAAGACAACTTCTACCCATGCAAAGCTCTTGTAGAGTACTAGTTGCTGGCTGTCTTGAAAGTTACAGGGAGCCCAGAACAATCAAAATAATTTCCTTACAAATAATTAAAATGTATAGCCGTGATTTGCCATTTCTAACAACAATAAAAAGACTAAAAGCATTTAAAAATGAGTTTTTCCTCAGTGGAAACTTTCTATTTGAACATAAATTCATTGATTCAATTTTTTCCTCGTGTGTTTACATATGTATAATTTTACATATAAGTATAGTGCCTTTAGGAAACAGCTTGCTGATCTTGTGTAGCTAGTGTGTGCTCTTGTAGCTGTCTTTAATTTTGTCTTTTTTATTTTATTTAGCATAGTCATGATCTTATGACTGTGATGTTCCAGTAAATGTAATGCTCGTATGGCAGAGACGCTGAAAATGCTGCAGTTCAACCTTGCAATTGGCTTTAACTGCAGTTTGTTTGGCCGAAATCCTTCTGTTTGGTTTGAGTTTTTCTTTGTTTTGTTAACTTTTAAAAATCAATATGGCATTTCATTTTGTTCTTGTGTTGTTGGCTATGCATCTTAGAGGGAAAGAAGTTAATTAAGCAAACTTCTCAGTTTTTTTTTCTTCTTCTCCAATTACCCTTTAGGAAATTCTCAGTATGGCCAGCAGCAAGATGCTTACCAAGGACCACCTCCCCAACAGGGATATCCACCCCAACAGCAGCAGTACCCAGGGCAGCAGGGCTATCCAGGACAACAACAGGGTTACGGTAACTCCTTTTTGTAGTTCATTTTTGTTACCAGGAAATGTAATGTGGTGGTTCATGGTCTGAAATACAGAAGTGGATATTTAATATTTATTTTGTCAAGAATGATCACTTTTGGGGCCAGCATGGCATAGTGCTTAAGGCACGGGACTCCCACATGGCTAACTGTGGTTCAAGTCCTAGATCGGGCAGCTTTCTTTCTCTATTGAGTGTATGTGCCTATAGCAAATTAAAATATAATAATAAATAAAATTAAATAAATATTGGATCACCAGGAAAGTTGTGACACATTATGCATAGAGAAACATAGGAAAATATGTCATGATTTTCCCTACGATCTAATAATTCTTTCTTTTTTCTTTTTTTTGAGAGGTTTTTGCTATAGGGTATGTGCGCTCGCCAGAGAGACAGAAAGAGACAGAGAGACAGAAAGTGAGAAATCACCCCCCAGGGGGAATGGCCACGCTGCAATCCCTTCTCCTCCATTCTCCTCTCGGGATCTTGGGCACTCACGCACACACGCCCGGCGTGAGTTTAAGCCACCGGGTCCAGGATTTGAACTGCAGTCAACTACATAGGAGTCCAGCGACATAGCCATTATGCTAACTGCTGGTCCCATACAACCTAATAATTCTTTAAAAAAATAATTAACCACTTTCAGAAATCTACTATTTTAGCTCTGTCTACTATTGATATTAGTGTTTATTTAAAATGTTGCTTTTAAAGTCGTGATCCATTGAAAAACAACCATTAACTAGAGATGGTTTATTGAAGAAAGGTAAGCTATGTAGTCATTTAAAAGACAAGACAAATGAATTCTTAAACCTGTGACATTCATGACCAACCAGTAGCTTTGTACATGGTTGGAAAATTGAAGATTAGGTGATGATTAACCATAAATACGAGATGACTTCAAAAAGTTAATGGATGAATGGATTGAAAATACAAATTTATTTTGGTGTAAAAATATTTTGAACTTATTCATAGTTTTTCCATAGTATACATTTCTTGTGAACTCTTTGAAGATTTCTCATATATAATCAACTTGTTTCTAAAATTTAATGAGTGTTACTATAAAAATAACTTTTTTTAGTACCAATAGATCTGTTCAGAAGGAATAAAGAGAAGCCTTTTGTCATTCTCTTGTTAAATAGCAGTTCATGCAGTTAATGTATTTATTGCATTTACATATCATAAAGAGGTAGGGGAGTTGTAAACATGTTTTCCTATTACATTTCACTATGTCTATTTTAAAATCTGACTTTAAAATAATTTATTTATTACATAGGGAGTGAGAATTGTTACATATTTGATATATCAGTTTTGGCCTTAAGAAAGGCTATTTTAACCATCAAAGCATATAGGCATATGTGGTTTTAATGTAGCTGTTTACTGATACTGACACCATCTCTTGCTAAAATATGGTTTCTTTTTCACATCTAGTTCTCTGTGTTATTAGCTTTAGTCACTGACTTAAACTTTGCTTTTATTGTGGGCATCTACCTACCTATGATAGCAAGGTCGGGCTGAGACTTTCTTGTTGCATTGACGTATTCATTGAAAATCATACACTGGGAGTCAGGTATTCCAAAATAGATAAGTTCTGGTTCCCTGATTCTAGATAGGACTTTAGAAATAGTCCATGGATTTTTATTTCTGTTTTTTTTTTTTTTTCCACAAAGGGACTTTCTTGTTCTTTCCAAATAACATTTTCATCTCATGATTATGTAGTGAGTGTACATTGAATAAATAAATTATACTGTTTTATTGCATTTGGATGAAAACAGATACAAAGTAGCTAAATCAGGTAAATTCATTAATTTAAAAGAAATACAGTTTTCAGTGGGAAAAGAGAATAAATCATAATTTAATTAATTTTATTTGAAATACTTAAATACTGTTAGGTCAGATATCATGCATCCTAAAAGAGAAATTCCCATATTTTTGCTTACCTGTAGGCTTTAGTTTTCAAAATTTAGAGTTTTGGGACCAGCAGATGGTGTAGTGGTTACGTTACTGAACTCTCATATGGCCAACTGCAGGTTAGTCCCAGATGCGGTGACTTGAAACTCAACAACAGGTAGGTGTGCCTGCAAGCCCAAGATCCTAGGAAGAGAATAGAGAAGAGATTGCAGTGAGGCCATCCCCCTGGGGAGGTGATTTCTCATTTTCCCTCTTACTGTTTCTCTCTGGTGAGTGTACGCACCCTAAAGCAAAAAGAAAATTTAGAGTTTTAATAATTGAATGTAGAATTAAGTGGTAGACTGATGGAATTTATTTAAGCTTGAAATTTTATTTTTCTCTTTTGGCACTTTGCAGTCAATGTTTTTATGGCAAGTGGTAGAAAATGTTTAAGTGTCAAAGCTTTTCAGTTTATAAGCATTCTTTTTCTTTTCTTTTTTTTGGGAGAGATTTTCGCTATAGGGTGCGTGCGCTTGCCAGACAGAGAGAGAGACATTAGAGACAGAAAGCGAGAAATCACCCCCCGGGGGGATGGTCATGCCACAGTCCCTTCTCCTCCATTCTCCTCTCGGGATCTTGGGCACACATGCACACGCGCCCGGCGTGAGTTTTAAGCCACCGGGTCCGAAATGCGAACCGCGGTCAACTATGTGGGAGTCCAGCGACATAGCCATTACGCTAACTGCTGATTCCCTAAAGCATTCTTTTTCTAAAAGAGATTTTTGCTATAGAGTATATGTGCTCACCAGAGAGACGGAGAGACAGAAAGGAAGAAATCACTCTGTTGGGGGATGGCCACACCATAATTCCATAAGAGGAGAACTTCAGTCTCTTCTTGATTTTGGGCACTTATGCACACATGCCTGGTGTGAGTTTGCAAGCCATTGGGTTCAGGACTCAAACTGTGATCAATCATGTGGGGGTCCAGTGGTGTAACCGTTACATCATCTGCTGGCCTCTATAGAGCATTCCTTAGAAGACAGTAGTAGAGTTTATAAAATGGACATATTTCTTTTTTTTTTTTTAAAGTATTTTTTCGACATAGGGTATATGTGCTCACTGGAGAAAGACAGAGAGACTGAAGGAAAGCGAAAAATCATCCTCCATGGGAGATGGCCACACCTCAATCTCCTCTTCATTTATCTCCTCCTGGGATCTTAGCCATTCACATACACGCACCAGGCATGATTTTTAAGTCACCAGGTCCAGGACTCAAGCTGTGGTCCACCATGTAGGAATCCAGCGCTTTAAAAACTACACCATTTGCTGGCTTTAATAGATGTAATTCTTTTTTTTTTTTTTAAAAGAATTATTTATTTATTTATTTATTTTTTTATATATTTTTTAACATGAGTTTTGCCAGAGAGAGACAGACAGACAGACAGACAGACAGCAATCTGGGCCTCTAACTGTGGTCAGCCATGTGGGAATTCTAGCACCTTAACCACCATGCCACCTGCTAGCCCCAGACATAGTTCTTTGTAAACCCAAACAGTCCCTTGCCATCTCTTGAATTTGAAGTTGTTTTAAGAGAAAAAAAAAATTTTTTTAGAGAGAGATTTTTGCTATAGGTCATGTACATTCAACAGAGAGACAGAGAGAGACAAAGAGACAGCGAGAAATCAACCCCTAGAGTGGGTGGCTACTCTGCAGTCCCTTCTCCATCTCCTCTAGTGATTTTGGTCATGCATGCACATGCATCTGGTGTGAGTTTTAAGCTGCCAGGTCCGGGACTCAAACAGCAGTCGACTATGTAGATGTCCAGTGACATAACCGTTTCGCCAACTGCTGGTCCTTAAGAGTAAAATACTAAAGGTGATCAGTTCTCAGAGTGTAACTTTTCAGTTAACTTTTTAAAAATGCAATCTGTATCTCTCAAGTCTTTATAATTTCTGTATTAAATGTTCTTGATGATTAGTTTGTCATTGCAGAATACAGTCATATTATTTGTTTGGTAATTGCAAATGTAAATTTAAATAATATAATTGTAAGTAAAATAGATTCCCAAACTTTATTTAGAAGTTATTTCGGTATTTTTCTTTGAATTTGCTTCTTGTTTTTTTCTTTTGTCTCTTATTTGCACTGGTTAACTCTCCAGTACATGTGTGGATTAATTTTCTTTTCATATAGAGTTAACCTGCTTCATAGCTCCCTGAATCTGTCTTACCCATTTTGACAAACACTTTGTAATGACAAGAGCACGGTACAGTTATTACACTGAAGTGGCAGGATGGTATTTTCACTCTTACTATAAATTTTAAAATTTAGAGAAAATCTAGGTACCAAACTACCTTTTTTGCTTTAGATATATAAAAATATAGTATTAGTTATAAACCCTGTATTTTTCTCTGAAGTTTTGTTTATGTTAATTATTTTGTAGGTCCTTCTCAAGGGGGTCCAGGTCCTCAGTATCCTAACTATCCACAGGGACAAGGTCAACAGTATGGGGGATATAGACCAACACAGCCTGGACCACCACAGCCACCCCAGCAGAGGCCTTATGGATACGATCAGGTAAGTTCTTTCTTTTTTTAAGAGGTATTTGCTATAGGGTGTATGCACTTGCCAGAAAGACAAAGAGACAGACACAGAAAGCGAGAAATCATCCCTCGGGGGGATGGCCATGCTGCAATCCCTTCTCCTCCATTTTCCTCCATTCTCCTCTTGGGATCTAGGGCACGTACTTGCCTGGCGTGAGTTTAAGCCGCTGGGTTTGGGACTCAAACCGTGGTCGACTACATGGGAGTCCAGTGACATAGCCCTTACACCAACTGCTGGTCCCTGACCAGGGAAGTTCTTTGACCAGCTATGGAATTGCCACATTTTCACTCTTAATTAGATAAAGTATCTTGGACTTGAGGACTGATTTTTTTTTCCCTCTTTTTATTCATGGTATATTCATTAACAAGACAAATATATTAAGTCTCTTTAATAGAATGCTAGCACAGTTAATCAAAATTACTCATTACTCTACATAACATGCAGAACTTGTCTTGCTGAAAAATACTAGTATCTCGCCCCTTCGATTTTACCCTTAGGCACACTTCCTTAGCTGTTTCTGTGATCCTCCCTCATGTTTATTGTTGGAGACTTTGCCTTGACCTATACCGTGTGGATCCATCCGTGTCAATGTTTTATTAGCTCTCCACTTCACTTCAACATATTTACTACACTTCTTTCCCATCTGGGACATCCCGTCTCTTTAAGTTAAAACTTTCTGCTGTTTCTTCCTTCCACACACATACCTGTGATCTCAAGAATTACTTCTCTTCTGTAACCGTTCATCCTGCCTTCTAATAGTGGTAAGTGTATCTCAGAATATCATAAATTACTCTATTCCTCTGAACCTGGTATTCAACTAAGTTCCTCTTTTTTATTATTAAACTCAGAATTACCATATGTGCCACAATGATATGATTCATTATTTTATGAATGTCCTCCATACCTGTGATCTCAAGAATTACTTCTCTTCTGTAACCGTTCATCCTGCCTTCTAATAGTGGTAAGTGTATCTCAGAATATCATAAATTACTCTATTCCTCTGAACCTGGTATTCAACTAAGTTCCTCTTTTTTATTATTAAACTCAGAATTACCATATGTGCCACAATGATATGATTCATTATTTTATGAATGTCCTCAAATATATTCCAATTTATTGAAGTAATTTATTATTAGGGCATTCTTTAAACTGGTTTCAGGTTTGTCTTCTAGCTTTACATCTTTTTATCACCTAAGCTATTTAAAATAGGTAGCCTTATTTTTTATTTATTTTAATTTTAAAAATTATTTATTCATATTATTATTTTTCTAATTTAATTTAATTTATATTTTGATTCAGCCAGAGAGAGGCAGATGGAAGGTGAGAAAGAAAGCCAACAGGTCTAAGTCTTGAACTTCAATTGACCATGTGGAAACCACCATGCACCTGCCAGCCCTGATAGCATTATTTTCAATGTGAAACTGGCTTTAATATGTAAATTAGGGTTTCCAGGGCCAATGTAGATGGTCTGGGTTGAGGAACAACTCAGATGCAGTGCTAACTATGAAATTAGAGGCATGAGCAGTTCTTTATCAACCTACTCTCAAGCCTGTAACTTCCTTATACTTACACTTTCTATTTAAGTAATGATATAAGAGACTTAAAAGGGTAAGGACAGAGGAATATTTTTAAAATAAAATATGCTAGAATAAAATCAAAGGATTCTGCAGAGGTTTAATCATGTTTTAAAAGTGAAATAAGTCTTGGCCAGTGGGTATTTAAGGGTAAAAATCCTGAGCAGACAAAATTTAACCTCATTCTAATTCGTAAGTGAGATTCTTCTCATATAATCCCCTTTCAATAAATAATTAATTTTCCACACATGTTGGTTACTGTTATTAGATTCTAGATAAGTAAAATAGGCATGATCCCTTGTAGCACAACTATCTCGTTCTTATATTCCTTGATCTCCCAGGTACATAGGTACGTATTTCTTCTTCATTAATGAATGGTCATCTTTAGCATTTATGTTACTGACTTCTTTGTTCTTTTTTTTATAGTGATTCATTCTTTATTTTTGTTTTATTGTTTTTTTTCTTTTGATCAAATATCCATTATTTTTATTTATTTATGTATTTATTTATTTATTTATTTGGAGTGGTTCTTGTTATAGGGCACGTGCGCTTGCCAGAAAGACAGAGATATAGAGATAGAAAACGAGAAATCACTGCCTCCCCCCCCCCCCCAGGAGGACAGCCACCCCGCAAATTGTCCTCTTGGGATCTTGGGCATGCATGCACATGCACCCGGCATGAGTTTAAGCCACAAGATCTGGGACTTGAACTGCAGTCAACTACATGGGAGTCCAGCAACATAGCCATTATGCCAGCTGCTGGTCCCCCAAATACAAATTCTTTTTTTTTTTTTTTTCTTTTCTTTTCTTTTTTTTGGAGAGGTTTTCACTATAGGGTGCGTGCACTCGCCAGACAGACAGAGAGAGAGACATAGAGACAGAAAGCGAGAAATCACCCCCCAGGGGGGATGGTCACGCTGCAATCCCTTCTCCATTCTCCTCTTGGAATCTTGGGCACACACACATACGCGTCCGGGTCCAGGATGTGAACTGCGGTCGAGTACGTGGGAGTCCAGCGACATAGCCATTACGCTAACTGCTGGTTCCCCCAAATACAAATTCTTGACCCTGTGTTTTTCTAAGTGTCTAAATTATCCTGCCTTATACTTTCAGTATCGTTAGCTCTCGCTTCTCAGTCTAACTTCAACTTCTTTTTCCAATTGTGTATAGAGTATTTCTTTAGATGTCTCCCAATTCTCTCAACTTTAGCATGTTGTGAACTAAAGCTGACCATTTTTCTTTCTAAGTTAACATATTTCTAAATTTTCTAAACATCAAACCATTCATTGAACAAATGCTTATTGTGCAACAATTATACAATAAGTACTATGCTAACATTGGAAATAAGATAGACATGGTGGACACTGCCTTTATGAACTAGATGGGGTATAGGTTTGTACACAGATAATATAACATAGTGTGATAACTACTTGGATGAGAAAAGCAAAAATGAATATAGAAGGAGCTTTTAATCTAGATTCAGAGAAAATGTTTCTTGGAAAGTATATACGTGTGAAACCCCAAAGAAGAGTCAGCATTAGCCAGATAGACGTGGAGGATGAAAGGATATTCTTTTTTCAGAAAGAACATCATGAAAGACTAGTGTTAAGATGTCTGCTTCAATAAAGCAACAGCATGTGGAATAAGAGACAAGACCGCAGAGAGATGCTAGGTTTAGATTAGAAAGGCTTTTACAAGCCGTAAGAGGGAATTGGGGCTTCATCCTGACATCAGTGTGGAGATTTGAAGGGACTATAAGAGATGTATATAAGTTATCTAGCAGTGGGTGGCATGTAGAACCATGATAGATAAATGATTTACTTTCCCTTTTGTCATCATAATCATTCTTTTCTCTAAAGTTTTGGAATTTGAGAATATGCTATGGGTAATGACCCATGGTGTTCAGGTAGTTGCCACCTGCATTTCCTACTTCACTAGACGAGGATGTGAGGAGGGGACCGTTCTAGCTACTGTCATGTCAGTAGTCTCTTCACGTTGGTCTGCTATTTAGCCTTATTTTTATCCCCATACACAAACACTCATCAAACTTTTTATTTTAGAAAAGTAGCCTGTTCACCTCTTAAAGATAAAAAAACCAGTGCGTATTCCTAAATCTGACAGTAATAGTTTAGGCAATTTAAGCTGAGTGAAGGATAAATTAAAGGAGAAAATTGAGAGTTAGGATGTTTTTACAATAGTCTTCCCCATCTCAGTAAATGGCAGTTTGATTCTTCTAGTTCCTGAGGCCAAAAACCTGAAGTCATCCTTGATTCTTATCTTTTGTGAGTCAGATACCTAATCATTCAGATCTCATCATCTCTTCCTTCAAATTGTACCTATCAGTAGTATCTAACCATTTGTTAAGATCTCTTCACACCCAAGGCAGATATAACTAAACTCTCCTGGATTGGTTTCCAGATTTCATTTTGCCTCCTTTACCAGCTATCCTCCATGTAAGACCCAGAGTTATCTTTTAAAAAATCAGACAGATTAAGCCACCTCTCAGCTCAAAATCCTGTAGTAACTTCAACTTCTTTCAGAGTAAGTCATCTCATTCAAGGGTATACATGACTTATCTGGTGTTATCTATGTGTCCCACCACCCATTTCTGTATATTTATGTCCCAGCCATTCCGCTTCAGTCATGTTGGCCTATTTGTGTTCCTTGTGCAAGCAGGTTTCTACCTCAGAATCTTTTTTTTTTTTTTTGAGAGTTTTTTTTTTTTTTTTTTTTTTTTTTCTTTAGGGCACGTGCGCTCGCCAGACAGAGACAGACAGAGACAGAAAGTGAGAAATCACCCCCCAGGGGGGGATGGCCATGCCGCAATTCCTTCCCCTTCATTCTCCTCTCGGGTTCTTGGGCACTTACGCACACACGCCCGGCATGAGTTTTAAGCCACCGGGTCTGGGACGTGAACCGCGGTCGACCACATAGCCATTATACTAACTGCTGGTCCCACCTCAGAATCTTTGTATTTGCTGCTCTGTCCTCTGCCTGAAACTGTTCTGATACTTACAAATGCCTCATTCCTCACTTTATTCAAATCTCACCACATTACCATATCATATCAGGGAGTCCTTCACTGATTACCTGTCTCAAATAGTAACATTTTTTTTTTCCTTTTTTTTTTTTGGAGACGTTTTTGCTATAGGGCGCGTGCGCTCGCCAGACAGACAGAGAGAGACAGAGAGATAGAAAGCGAGAAATCCCCCCCGAGGGGGGATGCCACACCGCAATCCCTTCTCCTCCATTCTCCTCTCGGGATCTTGGGCACGCACGCACACGCGCCCGGCGTGAGTTTAAGCCACCGGGTCCGGGACGCGAACTGCGGTCGACTATGGGGGAGTCCAGCAACATAGCCATTACGCTAACTGCTGGTCCCTCAAATAGTAACATTATTTATAATATTCCCTTTGTGACTGTACCACAGTTTGTTTATACATGGATCTATATATAGATGGACATTTGGGTTTCCTGTTTGTGGCTCTTAACAGATAGAGTGCCCCATTCACATACGAGTCTCTGCGGACATTCGTTTTTCATTTTTCTTGAGTAAATACCTTGAAGTGGAGTGGTTGGATCATATGGTAGGTGTATATTTAAGAAACTGCCAAGCAGTATTTCAGAATACTTAAACTATGTTATATTGCCATGAGCAATGAATGAGAGTTCCAGTTTTCCCTATCTCCTTGCCAACACATGATATAATGATCAATCTTTTCAGTGATCACTATTCTTAATAATTGCGTCGTCTCCTTGTAATTTGTGTATTCCCAAGGACTAATGTTGACCGTGTTCTCTCGTATGTTTGTTTATCATCTGGGTAGCTTTTCTGAAGTATCTTTTTAAATCTTTTATTGTTTTTCTTTTTTAAGATAAGGTCTTCTTGTGGCTGGCAGGTGTCATGGTGGCTAAGGGTTCTGGACTCATACATGGCCGATCATAGTTTGAGTCCCAGACCTGGCAGCTTTCTTTCTCACTTTCCTTCTTTCTTTCTCTCACTCTGTCCCTCTCTGGTCAAATTTAAATAAATAAATAAAGTAATTCTTTAAAAAAAGATAAGGTCTTGTGTCTTGATCCTACAGCCTTATCCAGCGGAGTGGCTGGGATTACATGTAGGCACAGCTGTACCTGGCTTTTTTGGTTATCTTAAAATTGGAGTTTTTTGCCCACTATGCAGTTCAAGTCCTAGACCTGATGGCTTGGAAAAAACACACGAGATGTGTATGTGCGTGCCCAGAATCCCGAGAGGAGGAGGGATTGATCATCTCCTCTGGCGGGGTGCTTTCTCACTTTCCCTCTCTCTGTTCGGCTGGTGAGCACATGCACCCTATGGCAAACTTAAAAAAAAAAAAAAAGGGAGTGGTTCCTTTGGGCCATTTAGGTGGCACCGTGGTAACATGCTGCTCTAGCAGTGTTGAATCCATATGGAAGATTGCAAGGTCAGTTCCTCACATGACCTATAAATGTCACCATGATCCTGGCGAACTGGCGATGCTGGAGGGGGACAGTGGCGTGAAATGCTGAGGAGACTGCTTGTTTTTTTCTTTCAGTAAGATCAAGTCTCTCTCTGACTCTGGTGAAAAAATGAAACTTAAAAACTTTTTTTAAATGATTGGGTATGGTGAATTCTTTATATATTCTAGATATAAGTCTTTTTTTTTTTATCAGATACATGATTTGCATTTATTTTCCTCCAGTTTGTCTTTTTATTCTCTTCATTGTGTCTTTCAAATAGGAAATTTTAAATTTCATTGAAGTTCAGTTTATCAATTTTTTTTCATAGTAATGGTTTTATTATCATATGTAAGAAAGTTTTACCTAACCTAAAATCAGATTTTAACACTTTCAGGTATAAGTTTTATATTTTGCATTTAGGTATGATCTGTTTTGTGTTAATCTTTGTATGAAGTGAAGTTTGATGATTGTATTTTCCTTTGAATGGAGAGCAGATTTTCTTACTGGGAAGACTGTTCTTTATTAAATTTTTTAAAAACTTAACTGAAAATCAGTTGTCCATAAATGTGTCTGTTTCTGAACTCTCCTCTATTCCATTGGTCTATTTTATCTATCTTTATGTCAATACCATGCTGTCTTTATTACTATAATTTTATAGTAAGTCTTGAAATCAGATAGTGTGTTTTCTAATATTTTTCATTTTCAAAGTTGTTTTGGCATTATAGGTTCTTTGTATTTTTCTTTGAATTTTAGAAGCAGCTTTTCAGTTTCTACATAAAAGCCTACTGAATAGATTTTTATTGGAATTGGTTGTGGACTCTATGGATCTATTTGTAGAGAATTTACAGGATGTTGCTGAGTCTTTTAGCCTATGGACGTGGCATATGGTCCTTACAATTTCTTTTTTAGCTGTTACATATTTTCCGGTGTAGTAGTGTTTTGTTTTTTTTTAAGAATTATTTATTTTATTATTATTTTTTAATTTTTGCTGTATGGCACATGCACTCACCAGAGAGAAACACAGTGAGAGAGAGAAAGAGAGCGAGAGAGGAAGTGAAGTTTGATGATTGTATTTTCCTTTGAATGGAGAGCAGATTTTCTTACTGGGAAGACTGTTCTTTATTAAATTTTTTAAAAACTTAACTGAAAATCAGTTGTCCATAAATGTGTCTGTTTCTGAACTCTCCTCTATTCCATTGGTCTATTTTATCTATCTTTATGTCAATACCATGCTGTCTTTATTACTATAATTTTATAGTAAGTCTTGAAATCAGATAGTGTGTTTTCTAATATTTTTCATTTTCAAAGTTGTTTTGGCATTATAGGTTCTTTGTATTTTTCTTTGAATTTTAGAAGCAGCTTTTCAGTTTCTACATAAAAGCCTACTGAATAGATTTTTATTGGAATTGGTTGTGGACTCTATGGATCTATTTGTAGAGAATTTACAGGATGTTGCTGAGTCTTTTAGCCTATGGACGTGGCATATGGTCCTTACAATTTCTTTTTTAGCTGTTACATATTTTCCGGTGTAGTAGTGTTTTGTTTTTTTTTAAGAATTATTTATTTTATTATTATTTTTTAATTTTTGCTGTATGGCACATGCACTCACCAGAGAGAAACACAGTGAGAGAGAGAAAGAGAGCGAGAGAGAGAGAGAGAGAGAAAGCAAGCCCCCAGATCTTGGATTTGAACCATTGTTAGGCATGTGAGAGTCCAGCACCCAAATTACCATGCTACCTGCTGGTCCTCACAGTGTAGACGTCTTAACACAGCCTTTATAAGATGTATTCCCTAAGTATTTTTTTTTTCCATCTCTTAAAGTTTGATTTGTGTCTTTCTTTTTTATATCTTCTATGTCCTTAATTTTTTTGTACTTACACACTATAAGTGTTAACTGTTTAATATTCATTTCTGTTCATTTTAACATTTGCCTAATTTCTGGGTCAATTTGGTTCTTTTGATATTTAGTTTCCTCCTCAGTATGGATCTTATTTTCTCCCTTCTTTTTATGTGTGATAATCTTTGATTGGATTCCTAATATTGTGAACTTTATTTTTTTGGATAAGGGATATATTTGTATTCCTAGAAATATTTTTGAGCTTAATTTTGGGATCTAGTTTAATAAGTTAGAAACAGTTTGAACTTCTCTGGACTACTTTTAAGTTTTTTAGGCAGGACCAGAGCAGTATTTGTCTTGAACTAAATATTCTCCACTGTTGAGGTAACAGCCTTGTGAGCACTCTACCTGATATCCTTTGAATTATAAGGCTTTTCATTCTGGCTGGTGGGAATAAACTACTTTTGTTCCTATGTGAGTGCCAACTGTTGTTTCCTCTAAGAAATTATAAGGCTTTTCATTCTGGCTGGTGGGAATAAACACTATTTCTGTTCCTGTATGAGTGCCAAGTGTTGTTTCCTCTAATCCTTTGGGGTACTTCCTTTCTCAGCCCTGGGTCACACATTTTCGTATTGGTACTATGCTTGGTACTTAGGGGTAGTTCCTTTCTGGATTCCATAGTTCTCTCTCTCTGTAGATCTTCCTTCACTGATACTCTGTCCTACTGACTCTTGCTATCTTTTTTTCTCTCCAGAGTCTAAGCTTTATCTTCTTAATTTAGAACATCTAGCAGGCAGCTCCAGTTTCCCTCCGTGCATTGCAGTCTGGAAACTCTCAAGGCTGTAAGCTGTAGTAATCAAAGGCTCATGTCATTTGTTTTCCATGTTTCAGAGATTGTCCTCAGTTGCCTGTGTCCTCTATTCTGAATACAGTTATTTATAGCTTTTTTTATTATTATTGTTTCAGAATGGAGTGTTAATACATCTTGACTAGAAAAGTGCTTAAAGTTTTCAACAGCATTTATCTCCATTTTGCAGATTATTTAGTTATTATTTATTGTCATAGTTCACTTAAAGGCATCTCTTTGTCTGCTTTTATTACTGTTGAGTCTCTATCACCAAGCAGAACATAATACATAGTAAATAAATATTGAGGAATAAGTAAAATATAAGTAGATGAATAAATAAGTCCATTACTTCATAGATAATGACTTGTGATCACAAAAATAGAGGGAGATGGAAACCTTTAGAAAGTACTGTCATCTTTCAGTATCTCTGTGGAATTACTTCCAGAACCCTCGAGGATACCAAAACCTGCAATGTCCGAGTCCCTTATATAAAATGGTGTAGTATTTATATTAACCTGTGCATGTCCTTCCACATACTTAAAATCATTTCTAGACCATTTGTAATAACTAACGCAACATAAATAATTACATTGCATTGCTTATGAAACAATAGAAAGAAGTGGACATTTGCACAGATACAAGCAGTTTTGTTTTTATTTTTTTCTGAATGTTTCCCATCCATGGTTGGTTGAATTTGCAGATGCAGAACCCAGATAACAGATGGTTGACTTTTTATTAAGATGTAATGTAAAGATTTATAACTGATTAGATAAGTGTAATGAAGAAAGGACATTTTTGGCATTCAGCTATAGTGGCCATATGGGAGGCTTGGATTCAGATCCCAGGTTGACTTGACTATGTTGGGACTGGAGGCTGTGGGAAGGATCGTGCTGTGGTGAGATGAGATCCTACCTAGGTATTTGTGTTTTTCTCCTATTCTCAAAAATAAATAAAACAAATTAAAAGAAAAAAAAAGAAAGAAAGAAGGAATTTAAAGATGGTTGGTATTGTTCAGATTTCTAGCTTAGGAATTAATTCTTCATTCAGTATACTCTTATCTAGGTAGTCTAATTTATTTACCTGGTTTACCATGCTGCTAACGCCCAAATCTCTATTTCTAGTCTGAATTTTTTTTGAAAATCAGATGTCTACTGGACATTTCCACTTTGATGTATATTAATTAAACATAACAAAAAATTCATAATTTTTTCTTCTCAAACTTCCCCTCCCATATCCTGTATCAAAGAGACAAAGAAGTACTCTTGACCAAACTAGAAAGTCAGATGCCCTAGTTGATATTTTAAGTTTCCATCCTTTTCCTCCCCTATCTAATAAATGACAATATCTTGTTGATCCTTCTTCCTGAAAAGCTCTTGCTTTTGCTCTTATTATTCTTTATACTCTAGTCAGAGTAATTTTGTAATTAAAAAAATGTTTTTGGGGAACCAGCAGTTAGCGTAATGGCTATGTCGCTGGACTCCCACGTAGTCGACCGTGGTTTGTGTCCCGGACCCGGTGGCTTAAAACTCACGCCGGGCGCGTGTGCGTGCGTGCCCAAGATCCCGAGAGGAGAATGGAGGAGAAGGGATTGCGGCGTGACCATCCCCCCTGGGGGGTGATTTCTCGCTTTCTGTCTCTATGTCTCTCTCTGTCTGTCTGGCGAGCGCACGCGCCCTACAGTGAAAATCTCTCCCAAAAAAAAAAAAAATGTTTTTGGAGGAGCAGAGAGAGACAGAGAAGCTAAGGCTTAGAGTATTAGAATGATTTGCTCAAAATGACAGAACTAAGCAATGGTGAATCTTGATGCCAAATTCTGAGTGACAAGAGCCCATACTTGGTTTATAGCACCATGTTGCCACCAATAATATTAATGAGTACTTAAGTAGTTTGCAAAGGCATTTTCATGTTTTTCTTCTTGAATAACCTTTTGAGGTAAGGATTATAATTACCATCACTTGTCAGATGAGAAAATTAAGACTCTAGGGAAGTTAGGTAATTTGCCCAAGGACAAGAAGCTGTTAAATGGTGATATTAGTACTAGAAATTGTTTTTTGGCTCCAAAACCCATACGTTTAACTCTTAATACTATCTTAGAGTTTGCTTATGGTTACAAATAACACAGTACATATCTTTTTAGGCTTGATTGTGGTTTGGTTTCCTCCTAGCAATGTGACCAAGTTTGGGTCAAATTACATAAACACTCAGTGCTTCCAATTTTGTTGTCTCTAAAATGGAGATAATATTTACTATGTAGGTTATAAGTGGACACAAAATACTACAATGTCTGACACATGGTAAGTTTTTCAGATGTATTAAGAGTTAACTATTGGCAGGTGGCGTGGTGGTTAAGGTACTGAACTCCCACCTGGCCAACTGTGGTTTGAGTCCTGGACCTGGCAGTACTTTGTCATTCTCTACCTGCCTCCCTGCCCATCAAATTAATAATAATAATTAATTAAATACTTTTTAAAAAGAGTTAACTGTTAATATTAGCTAGACTTCTTTTTCTCCATTACTTCAAGTCTGTCTTTCAAAATAATGATTAGCTTCTATTCCCCATTGTTATGTATTCTTTACTTCCCACTTCCCTTGGGTATTCTATATTTTCTCCTCTTTGCATTTGCATCCAGGGGCCCATGTACATACTCCCATCATGTACAGGGAGGCCCCAGCATATCATTCCTGCACCTGCCTTTATGGGCTTTATCATCATAGAGTATTGTATTACTGTTGTGCCATTATGGATCGCCTGTAGTTATACTTCATTTAGTTTTAAGTCTTATTTAAACTTATGGAATGAGCATTTTGTTCTATAAATGTTTATAATTGTATAGACATAATTTACTTAGCATACATTATAAAAGTCTTATATGTCAGACTTTTTTTTTTTTTTTTTTTTTTTCTTGCCAGGGGAGACCTTTGCTTGATGGAGGGAGAGGAGAAAAAAAGAAAATGAGAACGTTTCCCCCATGGGGAATAGTCATGCCATAATCCCTTCTCCTCTATGTCCCTCCTTTTGGGGTTTTGGGCATATATGCACATGTGCCCACCAGGTTTCTGTAGCCTTCCGGGTCTGAGACTTGAACTAGTTGACCATGTGGGATCTAGGCACTTGAACCTCCATGCCCCAGGTTGAATTTTTCTACCAAAAAAAAAAAAAAAAAATTGAGAGAGGGAGAGAGAGAATATCCACAGGGGCCAGAATTTAAACTGTGGTCAGCCATGTAGGATCCCATTCCCAGTGCCACTGCACACTGCGCTATAGGGCTGTATGTCCCTCTTCCCCCTTTTTTGGGGGGGACCCTTACATACTTAGGGCATAAGGATGGGTAATTTGATAACACCCAGTTCTTCTCCTGAAGTAATTCATAATATCTTTCACATCTAAGTACTAACTAGCCCAACCCTCCTTAAATTCTGAGATTAGATGAGTTTCAGTGGTTCAGGGTGGTAAGGTGGTAGACTATTGCTTATATTTCTTTGGCACAGTGCTTCTTAACCTCTTCTACTTTCAGATAATTTATAATAACTTACTTTCTTTATTGACCTCTCATCATTTTAAACATTCTGTTAGGGGAGCATTTCCATTGAGCATTTGGACTCTGTGACTTACAATTCTAGAAAGCCCTTTCCTATATCCTTTCTTATTTGTCATAACAAACAAATGAGGTGTAGGACCAAGAGCAGCCATTCCAATTCAGAAATGTAGATGTTCCTTTTCTACTTTATGGCTGAAGAAACTTGAATTTCAGTAAGCTCTTTTTAGACTCAGACACTTAGCAATAGAATTAACTTAAGCTCAGCTTTCATATTTAGATTACCTGAGAATGGGATAATAAGCTCCAGTATGCTAAGCATTACCTTTTATTTCTCACTTTGAACTTTTTATTATAGAAATGTTTAAGCAAATACAAAAAAAAAAAAAAACCCAGAGATTAATATAATTAACCCCAGTGTTCCCATGTAACAACATTTTTGCCAGTGTTGTTCCGCTTACCCTTTGACACTCAGTATTTTGTTTTATTTTCGAAATATTTTAAAGCAAATCATAGATATGATATAATTTTTATCTATAAATATTTCAAGATGAGCATTGACTTCAAATTTACTGAATATGACTATGTAAAATGTGCATAAACGTAACATTTAATTGCATTTATTGTGCATTTTTCTATTATAACACAAGACATCACATTTATTTCTGTGGAAATGTAAACTTTTAGGATCCTATGTATTACAATGCAGAAGGATTTCAGCCCTCCGACATTTTCTTGAATTGTATTACTAGGACTAGGAAAGGAAAATTTAGACAGAGGAAACAGTTAACTCGTTGTATGCTTCCAATGAGTATTATTTTGGGAAAATACGTGCTTTTATGAACCCTGTTGTAAATATATTTAAGAAACGTTTGATAAAATATGTTTCTTCTAGTGTGGTCCTCCTTTCTTTTTTTGCCTTTCTTCTTCTGTTTTGGAGGAAAAGGCATTCCTTTTCTTCCCCAAAACTTACCTTAATAGATATGTACTGGACAGTGTTTACCTCCCTGATAGAAATTTTTCTACTTCATCATATGTTTTTTATCTACGTCCTCTTTTTTTCTCCCCGCCTATCAGCCTACAAGTCTTCAAGCCTACTTTATTAAACAACAAAACAAACTGTCATTGATTGATGTCCCAGCTGTCTGTTTGAATGCCTCTGCTGATACTTCCTTGACCTCAGGGAAAGGCCCAAATTATTTAGTATGGATAGAAGGTTCTTTACCTTTTCTCTCCCAGATACCTGTCCATTCTCACTTGCCATGTAATCCAAATAACCTTGATGTTAATTCATTACAGTAATTATAACGAGCTAAGCAGTAACAAAGCTGTCACACTAGTGTAGGACTTAATATACCAATAATACCACATCAGAGTTTAGAACTAGAACTTCTCACTGATTTCTGTTCAATTCAGTTCTACACAGTTCACCTAACATTTAAATTCCCTGTATGGGAAATGTCCTATTCTAGGCTCATTTGCTAATCCCTTGCATACTTTGGACCATGACATCCATGTCCAATTGAATATAATAATAGAAGAAATTACAGTGATACTACGTATATAAATATATAAAAATTACATTTGTCGTAGATATAGTTGCTTTTGTAATATGACTTAAAAATGATTTGTGATTTTTTTATGCCAAACTCATTGTGGGTCAAACTGTTACCTAATTCTGTTTTTAAATTTGTCTCTTAGGGACAGTACGGAAATTACCAGCAGTGAAGAAATACTTACATTCCAATAGCCAGTATCTGTTAGCAGCCATATTGTCACCTCAGCACTGTGGACGCCTCCCTGTGAAGAGATCCTTCCATTCCATCTAGTTTTTGGAAAAACCTTGTGGATAAGTGACTGTTTCATCAGTAAGCAGCCAAGCAGCCTGTGTGGTTTAGTTGTAAAAGGCTTTAGTAGCTAAAAAATACTCTTGATTTCACATTTCTACTCTAGATGGCAACATTGGACAGAAGATGCAATGACATAACCAATTTGCAGTGATTTCGAAACTGTGTTTCAAATGGACTGTTACAGACTGAAAGGTGTGAACAGCTTTGTATGTTTATGAAGGTTAAGGGAATTTAATACTTTTCCACAGATTCTTTTATAACAGGAAGAGGTAAACGTACACTTTTTACAGCAGCAATATTTTGTATATTATGTTTATTTCATGTGCATATGCAAGGCGGTACACTACGCACTGGACAGAATGAGAAATCCTCTGTTAATGTGGACTGGAGGACGGTAGATGCTTGATTGTTTGGGTCTCAAAATGGTGTACTGTAAAGAGAAAGGTGAGAGAGAAGACAAAGCACACCATATGTCCTCTGTCGTGTTCTTAGAGAGGAAATTCACATCCCTTTTATCTATTAGAGAATCCAGGCCACTGTGATATAGCTTTGAGTAAAAAGACATTTTTTTAAAAGCCTTCCAGTTTTGTGGACTAAAACCTTTTTATAAAGATCATTTATAATACTGTTTTAAAATGTGAGGCAATAAGAATTACTTTATGTTGGATCTGAAGAATCTTGAGTAACAGTTTCATGTAGATGAAGTGGTACTCCTCTCCTAAAATAGCAATAACTGAAAGTGAAAATGTTAATTTTACTTAATCTGAGTAATCAGGGAATTTAGTAATATCAAAACATTTTGTAAATGATATCAGAGTCAGCATTGATCCAGCAATTTTATTTTTTAACATTAGAAGGAAAATTGATTTGTATAATAAAATAGTTCAGAAGACTCTACAAACCCTTTATTTGAACTTTCTTAACTGGAAATAATGCCATTTGTAAAGGAGCATTTTCATGTTTTTCCCTTTTTTTATGTTGGTTAATATAATACAAAGAGATATTTAGGAAAATGCCTATTGAACAGGTTTATTCTGATCTGTATTAAAAGCTCAGAGGTGCATCCTAGATCACCTTGTTTATTAACATGGCATATTTAATCATTATTTGAGATTGTCCTGTGCCTGATCATTTTAGCTAAATTCGGGGATACTGCATTGGGTAGGAAAGCGTGCATTAAGAAATCTCTAACCATGATTATTTAAAATAATCCAAAAACATCTAGCCCAAAGGTAAGTTGCTATTTTCATCACAGTTGCGTATGCCAGGGAATAAGATATATTCTTTATAATTGAATTGGTTTTTCCCACTTCTAACTGGAAACAAAACAGAAGGGGTGCCATAAATTTGAATAAGCAGAACATACTTTTCTCAATATACTGTAAGAGATGGAGGAATTTCAGTGTGTCTGTGTGTGTCTGTGCATGTTTAAGGGAGAGAGAAAAAAGAGGGTGTGTGTGTGTGTGTGTGTGTGTGTGTGTGT
>NW_006159919.1:2061329-2088648 GCF_000334495.1 Tupaia belangeri chinensis
CTGTGTGGTTTAGTTGTAAAAGGCTTTAGTAGCTAAAAAAATACTCTTGATTTCATATTTCTACTCTAGATGGCAACATTGGACAGAGGATGCAATGACATAACCAATTTGCAGTGATTTCGAAACTGTGTTTCAAATGGACTGTTACAGACTGAAAGGTGTGAACAGCTTTGTATGTTTATGAAGGTTAAGGGAATTTAATACTTTTCCACAGATTCTTTTATAACAGGAAGAGGTAAACGTACACTTTTTACAGCAGCAATATTTTGTATATTATGTTTATTTCATGTGCATATGCAAGGCGGTACACTACGCACTGGACAGAATGAGAAATCCTCTGTTAATGTGGACTGGAGGACGGTAGATGCTTGATTGTTTGGGTCTCAAAATGGGGTACTATAAAGAGAAAGGTGAGAGAGAAGACAAAGCACACCATATGTCCTCTGTCGTGTTCTTAGAGAGGAAATTCACATCCCTTTTATCTATTAGAGAATCCAGGCCACTGTGATATAGCTTTGAGTAAAAAGACATTTTTTTAAAAGCCTTCCAGTTTTGTGGACTAAAACCTTTTTATAAAGATCATTTATAATACTGTTTTAAAATGTGAGGCAATAAGAATTACTTTATGTTGGATCTGAAGAATCTTGAGTAACAGTTTCATGTAGATGAAGTGGTACTCCTCTCCTAAAATAGCAATAACTGAAAGTGAAAGTGTTAATTTTACTTTATTTGAGTAATCAGGGAACTTAGTAATATAAAAACATTTTATAAATGATATCAGAGTCAGCATTGATCCAGCAATTTTATTTTTTAACATTAGAAGGAAAATTGATTTGTATAATAAAATAGTTCAGAAGACTCTACAAACCCTTTATTTGAACTTTCTTAACTGGAAATAATGCCATTTGTAAAGGAGCATTTTCATGTTTTTCCCTTTTTTTATGTTGGTTAATATAATACAAAGAGATATTTAGGAAAATGCCTATTGAACAGGTTTATTCTGATCTGTATTAAAAGCTCAGAGGTGCATTCTAGATCACCTTGTTTATTAACATGGCATATTTAATCATTATTTGAGATTGTCCTGTGCCTGATCATTTTAGCTAAAATTCAGGGATACTGCATTGGGCAGGAAAGCGTGCATTAAGAAATTTCTAACCATGATTATTTAAAATAATCTGAAAACATCTAGCCCAAAGGTAAGTTGCTATTTTCATCACAGTTGCCTATGCCAGGGAATAAGATATATTCTTTATAATTGAATTGGTTTTTCCCACTTCTAACTGGAAACAAAACAGAAGGGGTGCCATAAATTTGAATAAGCAGAACATACTTTTCTCAATATACTGTAAGAGATGGAGGAATTTCAGTGTGTCTGTGTGTGTCTGTGCGTGTTTAAGGGAGAGAGAAAAAAGAGGGTGTGTGTGTGTGTGTTTGTGTGTGTGTTTTAAAGTCAAAATAGTAAAGTCAGAATAGTTTTTTTTCCAACTTGGTCAGTAGAAAATGGACAGCAAATTTGAACAGATAAAGCTTGGACAGCCTTATTGTGATTGAAATGCTTATAGGTTCTGTGCCAATTTTCCACCACTGTGTACTTTGTTGCTATTTAAAACTGTATCAACTCTAACGGAAGAATAAATTATTTGTGATTTTAATTTTCTCATTTGTTTCTTTAAATTAGATCTCTTTGACTCTCTTGTTTTGTCTGGAGACTATGCTGTGGGTTTTATATAAGTTAGTCCAGTATAAGCAGACTATATTTGTATTCTAGGACTTTATCAAAATTCTCTTGCCATGCCCAAGTTAATTAGAATTAACTGTTCAGTAATCAGCATGTTGTGTAGGCTGTTTGTTACAGAATTCTTTCTCTGAAAATGAAGTCCATGAGGCTATAATCAAGATGACTGAATTAGATAAATGAGTTGAAGAGACAAAATTGTACTGAACCCAACCTGGTGTAGATACGTTATCTCATTTGAAATAAGCTCAACTGACATTAAGAAATAATTTGTCTTGCCAACCCATCTTCTGTTGTCTTATTCTCCTTTTAATGGAAACTAAAATTGCAATTTTAATAAGCAGAATTTCCTCCAGGACTTTCTTCCTGGAGACTAGTGCATTTGCAAGGTTTAATTGTTTTATAACAGTCCTATTCCGTAAAAGTTTTTAATTGGTGGTGACAAAAATTACCTTACTCCTTCGATACCTAGTAAGAAGAATAACGTTACTAGCACGTTCTACTAAATTTGACATTTCCATATAGACTATGTATCCTAAATCTAAAATGTTTGTTTTATCAAAATATATTATAATGAATAAATATCACACTGTTCCATAAAATTTCAGAAGCAAAATATTACTCAGAAAAGAGCAGAGTGATTATTGATAAACATTTCAAAATATTTAAGTATGCTAATTTAGCTGTTTGAGAGTATGTTGGTTTTATTTCATAGCATTATTCAGGTGGCATATTATTTTAGGTTTCATTTTCAGTCTTTTTGTTGTAATATTCAAACATAGCACCACAGTGGGGAGGAGGGAATAATAAGCCCTCTGTATCAATAACCAATTTGTCACTTAACAAACTCACGGACAATCTTCTGTTGTCTATACACCGACCCACAAATTGAGGCTGACACTGTTAATTCATAATCATTTCAGTAAGGATCTCAAAAAGATTTTTTTTTAATTGTTTCAGACTTTAAGAACTGTTCTTATTCCTGAAATTTGTATTTTCACTGTTAACGTTGAATCAGAAACCATCTTAGAATCCGTATGTATAAATTACGGCCTCTTCATTTCATAAAGTCATTCATGTTAAATAAAAGGGTAACAGACATACGTTATACAAAAAGTCAATGTTCTCCGTAAGTTCATCCCTTGAAGGTAATGATTATTAAAGGTTTGGGTGTATTACTTCTAGCTTGACTATGTACACATAAGCTAACACAGGTTATCTTTTGTCTTACAGCCACTCCTCACTTAACAGTTTAACAGCCCGTGGGATTTAGGACTAGCTCTCTCTAATTCCCTAGTTCTACAGCATGGGAATCCTTTTCAGTCTTTGTCTTGTTTCTGCAGTTGGTTAGTATTCACTACTACACAAACTATTTGCAATCACACAAGTCTACATATTTCATGTATAAATTTGTACTTTAGAGTGCACTCATAAAATTATCCAGAATAAATAAAACGGTTATGCCAGATTTACATTATTTGGTTGTGGTGTATCTTGTCACTTTCTAGTGCTTATCTCATATATGCTTTTTTTATATGGATAGAATTACATTATTCTAGTGTGGTGTTGTGTAATATCTATTGGAAAATTACATACCGTATGAAACCACAACACGCCATTGGACAGCCACTTAAGAAGCGTCTCATTTATTGACCGATTCGCTGGATGACTACTTGTAGGTACTGAACTCGGTAGTTAAGTGAGGAGTGCCTATATACTATGTACTATTTTATTTTGCAATTTATTTTTTTTCCTTTTACTTTTAAACTTAGAAATATCCTGAGTGCTCTCTGTTCCTGTGTTGCCTCTAATGTTTTTACTATTGCAAAAACAAAGCTTTCATACACTGGCAGCATTTTTGGTATGTCATCGGGATATTTCTATACAGTAAATTTCTAATATGGTAGGTAGAGAACTATGGACATTTCTAAAAGTGTTGCCTTAAAAGGTTTATCCTTCCCAATACTAGTTTATCAACCTTGTTCATTTTTGTGATTCTAGTGGATTTTTTAAAAAAGGTTATCTTTGAATTTAATTTGAATTACACTTGATTTATTTGTAAGTTGAGCATCATTTCAAATGCTTAGTTACCTTTTGTTGTTGTTGTGAAATGCCTTTCAATGTCCTTTTTTTGTTGAAATGTTGAATAAGAGAGAAAGGAAATTATATATGCACATGCATAAATAGGAAATTATATAAGGGCTCTTTATATGTACATATTAATCCTTTCTCTTCTATATGTTGTAGGTTTCTTCTGTTCATTTTTTTAAAAAAAGAACTTTGATTATGTCTTTCACTGTATTAAAGTTTTAAGATTGTATAATGTCAGATTGTGTGGCTTATGACCTCCTGATCTTGCAGATTTATAAAAAATATTCTTCATATTTGCTTTCATTTTTCTAAAACTTCAGTAAATGGTATGATTTAGGGCATTAATTTTTTTTCTATGTGGATAACCAGTTGCTTATACATCATTTATTGAATAAACCATTTTTCTTTCAGTGATTTGAGATGTTGCCTTATTCCTTGTATTTAAAAAAATTACGTATTTGGGGCCAGCAGGTGGTGTGGTGGTTAAGGATGCTGTACTGCACACAGCAGACCATGGTTCAAGTCCCAGACCTGGCAGCTTGCCTTCTCACTTTCCCCTTGTCTCTCCCTTTGCCCCTCTCTTATTGAATTAAAATGAAATAGATAAAGTTAAATAAAAAATTTTTTTAAAAAAAATATTTATTTATTTATTTATTTAAATCTGGCCAGAGAGGGGCAGAGTGAATGAGATAGAGAGAGGGAAAGTGAGAAAGCAAGCCACCAGGTCCAGGACTTGAACCATAGTCGGCCATGTGGGAGTCCAGCGCCCTTAACCACCACGCCACCTGCTGGCCCCAATAAAAATAATTTTTAAGTAAAACTTGTACTCACCAGAGAGAAAGAGAAAGGGGGGATGGAGAGGGGGAGAGAAAGTACCCCGTAGGGGGGATGACCATATCATAATCCATCTCCTCTCAGGATTTTGGGCATGCATGTGCACACGCCTGGAATGTTTTTCAAGCTACCAGGTCTGGGACTAGAACCACACAGTTGCCCATGTGGGATCCAGTTGCCGTAACTATCACAGCACCTATGTGGTCCAGAAAATCCTGTTTTATTCACAAATCCTAATCTAAGAAATAGATAATGCAATATAATTTCCAATAATTCAATAAAGACCTATAAATAGGGTAAGTGGAATTTATTGCTTGATCTGGGAAACTTCTGAGACTGAAAGGGTAAGTTTTACATGCTCACACATACATGTATAAACAAACATGTACATACATATATATGCATTATATATACCTAAGTATAGATATTTTATATATATGGATACATTTTTAAAAATCTCTTTCTGATAGACACCTGCAGTTTAAGACCTTAAGATAAGTGAGTAATAACATTTATATTTAGTTTATAATTGTTACAGTATACTGGGGGGTTTTCATGATACAGTAACATTTAAAAATTGTTTAATGAATAAGAAAGACCATTCTGAGAGGTTTTCATCATTTCAATCTCTGTTAAGGAAGAGTGATTATCCTCTAGTAGTCTTCTCTCAAAAACGGCTCCATGGGGACCAGCAGGGGGCATGGTGACTAAGGTGCTGGACACTCCCATATGGCTGACCATGGTTTGAGTCCCGAACCTGACAGCTTGCTTTCTCACTTTCCCTCTCTCTCTCTCAATCTCTGTATGTCTCTGGTCAAATTAAAATAAATGAATGAATAAATAAAATTGAATAATAATAAAAAAAAAAAACAGCTTCATGTTTTGGATGACATGGTGGTTTATCTTACGATATTTAAAAATTTCCTTTGCAGTTTGGTGTAATCATATGACTAAGTATAATGCAGTGGGATGTAAGCATAATTTGTGATGTATGCAGCTTTTAGATAGTGGTCTTAAAAGTGTGCTTCAGGGCCTGACCTCATGGCACAGTGATTAAGCACTGTGTAGAAGAAGCCAGCTCCCACATGGCTGACCATATTTCTAATCTTGGCTGCTATGACAACATATTATGTGCCCAGGATCCTGACGGGATGGAGAGGTGAAAGAAAAAGGATTGTGGTGTGACTAAGCCTTGTTGCCAGGTGCCCTCTCCCTCTTCTGCATGGACACATGCCTTCAAGAATTAAAAAAAAAGTATGCTCCATTTTTTTTTCTACATGATCTTTTGGGGAGCTTTGATCTTACATATTAGAAAAACTAAAGGACCGTGGAATTAGGTGGGATTGAAAGTCCTCCAAATGGGCTCATGAAGCCTACTGTCAAAGTAGGCTGCTTGTCAAAGCTTGGACTTCGACATGAGAGAAATAGCGCTCTTAGTAAGCGATGTGTCATAGCAGCAAAGCCTGTACTCCAGGTGTATCGTGTGGTGATGGGCTAGTCATACTTTCCTAAAACATACTCTGTGTGCCGTCATTTTTAGGAATGACCAGTTAGAGTACTGTATATGTTAGTGTACTTCATAATGACTCAGGTCATGTTCTTGACTAATAAAGAACAAGATCCTTTAGTATTTTCTTTAAGATGATCTATTACTTGAATACATTGGAATGCCATATTTATTTACAGTAGACTTAGTTACTTTGAAAGTATTGGTTAAAATACACTTAAATTTTTTTCTACCCTTTTTGGCATCTGTATGGTTTTAAATTTTCCTATGTTCTATTTACTTATTTATTTATTTTTGGAGAGGTTTTTGCCATAGGGTGTGTCTGCTCTCCAGAAAAACAGAGAGAGACAAAGAGATAGAAAGCAAGAAATCACCTCCCAGGGGGGATGGCCACGCCACAATCCCTTCTCCTTTTTTCCTCCTCTCAGGATCTTGGGCACACATGCACACATGCCTGATGTGAGTTTAAGCCACCAGATCTGGGACTTGAACCATGGTCAACTATATGGGAGTCCAGTGACATAGCCATTAGGCCAATTGCTCATCCCTCTATTTACTTATTTTAAGAATTATGTTAGGACTTCTTAAAATATCTTTTGTTTATAACTATTTTGCATTCTTTTGCTTTATTTTTTTTTTCTCTGTGTGTGTTTTGGTCTAATGTTTATTTAGTTTTTTGGCTTTTACCGTATTACATGTATGTTGATTCTAGGTTCTCTGGAATTAAAGGTAATTTAGGAATTAAAGTAGTAATAATAGAGGCCAGCAGGTGATACTAATGGTTAAGACTCTGGACTCCCACATGGCCAACCATGGTTTGAGTCTCCGGCCTGGTGGCTTGCTTTCTCACTTTCCATCTCTCTCTCTGGTTGAATTAAAGTAAGAAGAAGTAAAGTTGAATAAATAATTCTTTTTTAAAAATAGTATAATAGGGGACCAGCAGGTGGTGTTAAGGCACTGGATACTCCCACATGGCTGAACGCAGTTTAAGTCCAGGACCTGGTGACTTGCTTTCTCACCTTCTCTCTCTCTCTCTCTGTCTTTCTCTGGTAAATTAAAATAAGTGAATTAATAAATAAATAAAATTGGATAAATAATTCTTTTAAAAAATAGTAATAATACATCAGAAGTATTTTGATGTTATACCTATTGTGACTATTTAGCCTTGATCAAATGTAAAGCATTTTATATCTACAGCTGTAACTTTTTGACAATGAAAGGATATTTTGGAAGTGTCATTTTTTCACGCACTATATCCTATGTGTGATAAAATTATGTAACTTTTTAGGACTCTTGTTATCAATGGACCAAAATTCTATTTATGCCTACCAAGGTTTTTATTTTCTATCAAAATGAGCAAGTTAGTAGAGAATTATGTCTGTTAAGACTTAGTACATTAAAGGCAAGGAAGCATGGCTTTGACTTTCTTTTCAATACCACTATCATTCTATCCAAAGAAATCTGATTTCCTGTTTATTAATTTCAGTATTCTATTCTTTCCCAAGATCTTGCTTCACAGCAAGCTTTCATACTTCAAGCTCTACATGTTAGTGCTCTGTCCTCATTCCCACATAAACACAACCATTTTGAAAACATGAACTGATATTAATTACCCCCTTGGCACCAAAAAGTCAGGATTTCCTGATGCGGCACGCTAATGTAAAATGCATTAGTGCAAACGCTGGCTCCAAGGGGTAATACTCTCTAAATAAACACAGCAATGTTTTTCTTTATTCAGGACTCTCGGGCTATTCAGAAAGTCAGCCATCCTCCTCACCCCCCCAAAAGCATTTTGAGTTTTAATAAGTTAAACTAGATTTTCATAAAAAGGAATTGAATTCCAAGCTGTAAATCAATTGCAACTTTAACTCTTTTTGAATCTGTGAAATAAAATCTACCTCTATATTCCAGTGATTAAATGGCTTTGAGCCATAATTTGTGATAGTCTATTGGAAGATAGTTTTTGTCCAATTGTTAGTGTCACTGAAAATGTGTATTTTGCATTTTGACTTAATAATTTTTTAGAAATAGATAAGAGGGCTAATTGAAGCCAGGAAGTATCTGGATGGGTTTGGGGATTTGTTTTCACATGAGCATATGTGTGTTTATGTGAGTATTCTATGTAGACATCTGATCAAGAAGGCATAATTTCATGCTTTGATACAGACTTTTCAAACACGTATTTGCTATATTACTACTATTGCTACTACTAGAAAAAACTGAAAGAGTCAAACGAGAGGATGAAGAAGAGAGAAAAAGATGAACCTTATTAATAAAATTAACCTGTGAACCTAACTTTCAAAATGTCAACAAACTCAGCAGAATGTGCCATCATTTGCCATGTAAAATTAATTTTGTAGAAAAGTGACAGGTCTTTAAAAATGTGTTTCTGATGCTCAGAGATTATCCACTCATCCATATAGATCCTCCAACCTTCGAAATTACAAAACAACAGAAATGAAGTAATAGTTACATATAAAAGCCAAACGTTTAGAAATGATTTAAGTAAAAACTGTAGTCACTGAAACAAATTCAATTGGCATAAACTATAGGCTGGACACGGTTGAAGAGGAAATTTGTGAATTAGATGGTAATGTAAGAAATTGTTCTATAAGCACATCAAGAAACAAAAAGATATATAAAAGATGATATAGTTTTGTATATAGCTATATATTACACATTATATAACACTTGATTATATATATACGCACACATAAATAAAATGAATGAAGATGGGGCTAGACAGTGGCGCAGTGGTAAAATGTGACTGCAAGGTAGTCCCACATGGGAAGGGTCCCCGTTCAAATCTGTAGACCTCCCTAAGTATGCCAGGCATATGTACCCATTCACTGGGGCCAGCTGAATGCTGTGGGTGGATCATGGCATAGGAACCCACGTGGTGAACATGTTATCTGTCATGGGAGAAATAAATGAATATGGAAGAAAACTTAGAAAAAGATACATGTATTTATGAAGAGATTAAGACAAATGATAGAGTTTTGGTATGGGAACTCTAAAAGGAAATGGAGGGATTGGTAGAAAAATGAGGATTGACAGAAAATCAAGATGTAAAAAAATAGCAGACAGTTTTCCATAACTGAGTACGTGAATATGCAGACTGTTCTACTTCCACTTAAGCACCTCTGTTTTTGCCATGGGACTCTTCAAGCTAACCCAACAGAGAATGTCGGAAACATTTAAGGCAAAGCTGAGTTGACAGACAATACCACCATAGCTCCAAAATCAGCTGAGCCGCCCAACCATCTAACTAGCTGACCACAGATATATAAGCAAGGCTCATCTAGACCAACAGGACTCCGTAGGTTGTTCTAAATAAATATTTATTGCACAAGCCACTAATTACTTGTATTTGTAGTTCTTTGTTATGCCACATCATTGTAGTAATAAATAGATGATACAAAAAAAGATACAGTGGCAGGATAGGAAAGGGAATCAGTGAGAAAATTAGCAGCCACATTTTAAGTCAGGCGAATAGGAAGGCTGAAAAACTTTAGACTTCGTTGGAAAATTTCCAGGTAAAATAAGGGTAATGTTGAAAGTATTAATTCTAAAAATGTAAGAATCATTAAAAGACAAATGCAATTCAGAAACTTAGAACTGGAAAAAAAGAATAAAAAGAAATGGAAAAGAATGAATGAATGAAGAAAAAAGGAGAATGATAGTTAAAAGTTAGAAGATGTTTAAATTATTAATACAAATACTGCCAGTCAGTGGTGTGCTGGATAGGGGGGTTGGATCCCACATGGCCAACTTTGCACTTCCAGTCCTACTAGACCTGGTAGTTTGAGAAACACTGTGTGTGTGTGTGTGTGTGTGTGTGTATACCTACCTGTGTGGCCAAAATCCTGAGAGGAGAGTGAGGGGATCATGTGGCCACTCCCCGCAAGGTATGATTTTTCTCTCTTTCTGGTGAGTGCACATGCCATATAACAAAAACTGGAAATATAAAAATAAAAAAATAACATCTAAATACATTTGTGGTCACCAGAAATGTAAACAGGTTAATAAACTCACTATTGAAAGACTTTAGACTGGGGGAAGACCCAACTTGTACTTATTAAGGTATTTCTAAAAACAAAAACGTAGAAACTAGATATATGAGTATCAAAGTATAATTAAAAGCAAAAGACATTAATAGGAATGAAGGGGCCTAAGTAAAAAAAAAAAAATTTAAGATATAAATTTGGTTTACATAAAGTAAAAACAGAATTCCAAGCAAAACTTAAAAATTCTAAAATCATAATGGAAGGAATTGAATCCACCTATAATAGAAACTCAACTCAAATAGATAAAGCTTTAATAATGGTATACAACAATTCTAATAGAAATAGAATATCAATTCCATGGGTACTTTAAAATTTTCTACTATTTGGGGTCTGCAGGTGGTGTGGTGGTTAATGCACTGGACTCCCACATGGCCAACCACAGTTTTGAGTCCTGGACCTGGCAGCTTGATTTCTCACTTTCCCTCTCTGTTTGATTGATAGTTTTGTTTTTTGTTTTTGTTTTTTAAATAATAATATTAAAAATTAAAATAATTATTTAAAAAATTTTCTACTAGCCACAATAAAATGTAGAAACAAGAAAACTTAATTTTAATATATACAAAATGCTATTTCAACATGTAAACTGAGCCATTTTAGCATACCTTTTTTCATAGTAAGTTTTAGAAATTTGGTTTATATTTTATGCATACATCATTAACAATATTTCAAGTGCTCAGTAGCCACATCTGGCTAGTGGATGTGCATATCGCATACCTCTGATGCAGGAAATGCTATAGATAAATAGGGAACCTTGTGCCTAACAGTATTCTTGCCAAGTACCTGTAGTATTTTTTTTAATTGACATTCTAATTTACAGAAGAAGCTTTATCAAAATTCAGAGAATTGGTATACAAATCACTTTCTCTGCTAACAGTACATGTGCTAGGAACTCTCAAACTTTCCTCAACAGCTTTTGGTTAAAGTGAAAAATCCATGGGTATTTAGAAAACTCAGAAGGAGCTGCACTGTAGTGCAGCAGTGAAGCCCTTGTACATGGGGCTGCAGCCCACAAGGCTGACTGCAGTTCAAATTCCAGCCCTCGTGGCTTGAAAAACATTCCAGGCACTTGCACATGTCCCCAATCCTAATGGGATGGAGAAATGGAGAAAAAAGAATTGCAGTGTGACCATGACTCATGGGGTGTTTACTTTCTTTAATTTTTTCTCTGGCAAGTGCACACACCCACGGATTTAATTTAAAAGGAAGGGAAAAAAGAAGTGAACTATATGTTTTCCACTGAAACTTGTACCCATGCTCAGCAGTAATATATTGTACACCAAAAAATTTTAGAGACAGAAGAAAAGTTCTGAGATGCTGATACGATAGTAATTAAAAGTAAATTGAGACCTTTAAATGCCTTTATTGGGGAACAAGACCGAAATTCAACTCAGTAATATAGTAAAGAAGCCAAAATTAAAACTACGTAAGAACAAATTTTGAAGGAAAAGGTATAAAGGTAAGAGATGTTAATAAAATTTTTAAAATAAGGCTTACCGGGAAGAACTTAATCTGGTTCCTTTTTTTTTATTTTTTTATTTTATGTAAAAGTAGGGCTGGGGCCAGCAGTTGGCATGATGGTTAAGGCACTGTACACCCATAAGGCTGACTGCGGTCGAGTCCTGGACCTGGCAGCTTGAAACTGAAGCTGGGTGCATGTGCGTGTGTGCTCAAAATCCCAGGAGGAGAATGGAGAAGGGATTGCAGCATGGCCATCCCCTCTGAAGGATAATTTCTCACTTTCCCTCTCACTGGCTCTGGCAAGCACATATGCCCTATGGCGAACACCTGAAAAATAATTAAATAAAAGTAAAAACAGGATTGGCCCTGTGGCGCTGTGGTTGGATACTATGCCTGGGGATCCTGATCCCACTTGGCCACAGTTTGAGTCCTGATCTAGTGGCTTGGAGAAAGTGCAAGTTCCGGTGTGCCCAGAATCCTGACTGGGTGGAGAAGTGGAGGAGGGACTGTGACCACGCCCCATGGTGCGTGGGAAGGGTGCTTTCTTGCTACCACATGTGCCCTCTGGCAATGAAAAAAAAAAGAGTACAAGATGGGGACCAGCAAGTGGCGTGGTGGTTAAGGTGCTAGACACTCCCACATGGCCAACCATGGTTCGAGTCCTGGACCGGGCGGCTTCCTTTCTCCCTTTCCCTCTCTCTCTCTCTCTCTCTCTGTGTGTGTTTCTCGCTGGTCAGATTAAAATAAATGAATGAATAAATAAAATTAAATAAATAATTAAAAAAAAGAGTACAAGTTGAAATAGATTAAAATAGTTAAGGCTCTAGTGTCGTAGTGTGTGTAAGCTGCTATAACAAAATAAATTGATAAATTATAAATTGGGTCGTTTATAAAAAACCCCAGAAATTTACTTCTTATAATTTGGGAGGCTGGGGAGTCCTGAATCAAGGTGCCAGTGTGCATGGTGTCCAGGGAGGCCTTTTTCCTGATTCTTGGGGCCTTTCTTTTTCTTTCTTTCTTTTTTTTTCTTTCTTTTTTTTTTTTTTTTTTCATACTTTTGCCATCATGCCAGTGTGCTCACCAGAGAGAAAGCAGAGGGAGAGAGGGAGAGTGAGGAATCACCCCCAAGGGGGGAAGGCCATGAAATAATCCCTTCTCCATTCTTCCCTTGGGATTTTGGACATGTAAACACACACACTCAGCGTGAGTTTTGAACCATCATGTGCGGGACTTGAACCATAGTCAACCATTTGGGAGTACAGCAACATAATTATTATGGCATCTGCTGGTCCCAGAGATAAACATTAAAAGTGGTTAAGGACGCTGGACTCCCACATGGCTGACCATGGTTCGAGTCCTGGACCTGGTGGCTTGCTTTCTTATTTTCCCTCTCCCTCTCCCTCTCTTGCTCTGTTTCTCTCTAGTCAAATTTAAATAAATAAATAAATAAATAAAGTAAAATAAAATAATTCTTTAAAAAAACTTTAAGTAATTATTTAATTTTATTGATTATTATTTTTAAATTTGCCATAAGGTGTGTGCATTCACCAGAGACAGACAGAAAGAGAGAGAGAGAAAGGGAAAATAAAAAGCAAGCCACCAGGTCCAGGACTTGAACCATGGTTGGCCTTGGGGGAGTCCAGCACCTTTACCACTGTGCCACCTGCCGGCCCTGAAATAAACTTTTTAAAAGCCCCATTGAATTTTACAATTACTTATAGTTTATATATGAACTTTATTATTGCCCGAAGGGAATCATTGTCAGCTCCCTAAAGGCAGGAACTTTACTTTTGCCTACTGTTATAACTCAATGCCTAGTATAATGCCCAATATGTAATGAGTTCTATAAATCCCCTAAAAAAGGAGTATCGAGAATATTTGTTATTAATTAGAATGTATATAGATATTTAAAATTCATATATTAAAAGTAAATTCGGGGCCAGCAGATGGCGCCGTAGTTAAGGGCACTGGACTCCCACATGGCTGACTGGCGGCTTGCTTTCCACTTTCTCTCTCTCTCATTCTGTTCCTCTCTGGTCAAATTAAAATAAATAAATAAAGTTAAATAAAATAATTTTAAAAAGAAAACGAATTCAACTCTCTTTTTTAAAAAAGTGCAGTTATAAAGTAGATGAGTTAGATTTTACCTGAGGTCCACAGTGCCTTAGCCACAATTCCAAAATCCTGCCCTGTCCTGAGGTTATTTGGTGGCAAAACCTGGCCTATCTATGGTGAGGTTTCTCATAGTCTGTATCTGACTCAGATTGTCCTAGAGGTTCATGTAGTATACAACACGCCCTCACTAAGGTCCCAGGAAGTTTGGCTATGGGATTGTGAATCTGTATAAATGTCTATACTCTAGCTGTAATTAAAAGGATGCATTGGGGACCAGCAGTTAGCATAATGGCTATGTTGCTGGACTCCCACGTAGTCGACCACGGTTCGCATCCTGGACCCGGTGGCTTAAAAAACTCATGCTGAAAACAAAACAAAACAAAACAAAAACAAAAACAAAAAAACAAAAAACAAAAACAAAAAATACTCATGCTGGGCGCGTGTGCATGCATGCCCAAGATCCCGAGAAGAGAACAGAGGAGAAGGGATTGCGGTGTGGCAATCCTCCCTGGGGGGTGATTTCTCGCTTTCTGTCTCTCTGTCTCTCTCTGTCTGGCGAGTGCACGCGCCCTATAGCAAAAACCTCTCCAAAAAAAAAAAGTAAAAAAAAAAAAGGATGCATTGTATTTTGAGTAGAGGAGGGGTAGTGGTCTAGTCATACTAGTGATTTATTGATGAATTTGCAGTCACTTTATGGTTATAAAATGATAAACATAGTTAATTTTGTCCTAACCTTCCTTATTAGCATTAAAAAAAAAGTTTCGGTGCAGTATTTTTTATAGAAATATAGATGGAATGTAGACATTTGTGACTTTTTTTTTTCTTTATTTTGGTCTTCATTATCTTCTGCTCTGTGCCCAGAGCTAAAGTGTCAGAATCGTATTTGCTAGGAAAACATGTGCAGTTTTCCACTTTCACCAATGTAGCCGACTACACGATACGTAAAATGATCTCACCACCACGAACTTCCTTCTGCCTCCCCTCCTTACATTGCTCTCCTACTCTTGGCTTGTTGCCAGGTTCACCTCGACAATGCTCCTCTGTTTCCCAGTGTTCCTCCCTCCCTCCATATAATCCTCCCTCAAATTGTGTTGCATTCCAAATAGCTATCCGTACTGAGTAGTATTCACTCAACCATGTTCAATCAAACCACCTGTTACATTTGTTTCCTTCTTTTTTTTTTCCCTCTAGGGTATATGAGCTTGGTGGAGAGACGAAGAAAGTGAGAAATCTCTCCCAAGGAGGGATGGCCATGCTGCAGTCCCTTCTTCATTCTCCTCTTGTGATTTTGAGCATGTCATACTTTTGGCACGTTTTTCAAGTCGATGGGCCTGGGATTTGAACTGCTCAGTTGGCCACGTGGGATCTAGCCACCTTAATCTCCATGCTACCTGCTTGCCCCAACCCTGTGTTTTTTTCCTTTCTTTTTTTTTGGAATTAGTATTTTAAAAATTTTATTCATCATTGTTATCTTTTTAAATTTGACCAGAGAGAGACAAGAGAGTAAGAGGGAAAGTGAGAAAGCAGGCCGTGGTCAGCCATGTGGTAGGCCAGGACCTTAACGACCATGGGATGTGCCTGCCCACCTGTTTCCTTTTCAACACTTTATGTCTTCTAAGAGTCTTCCAGTCTCTCTAGTAGACAGCTCCCTTCCATTCAGGGTGATGAACTTCTGGTTTGGCACGTGTAATTTTTAGTAGCAATTTATCCTCTTCTATGCAAAATAGGCAGCATAAGCTCCTTGGGAAGGAGGTGAAGAATCTCTACATTCAATTTGAGATAATACATGAATTCAGTCACCACAATGGGAAAAGGAGAAGTATAAAAACTCAGGCTGAAAAGGATAAACTGTACTATGTCACTTCATAATTAGAAACTCAGATCAAAAATTATCTTTAGAAAGAAATAATAGGGTCAGCCAGTGGTATGGAGGCTAAAACCTCTGGATTCTACATGGCCAACTATGCAGTTTGAGTCTTGGACCAGGTGGTTTGAGAAAGCACACAGTTGTGTGTGCATATATGCCCAGAATCCTGAGAGGAGAGTGGAAGAGAAGGGACTGTGGCATGGCCATCTCCCCTCTGTGGTGCTTTCTCACTTTCCCCTCTCTTTCTCACACATGGCCTATGCAAATTAAAAGAGAGAGAGAGAAAGAGAAGAAAAGAAAGAATACCCGGGATGTCCTCATAGCCTAGTGGCTAGAAGAAGCTGGATCCCACGTGGTTGACCATAGTTAGAAGCTTGGCTTCAAAAACACACCGCACCTCAAATCCCAATGGGAGGGAGAAGGGATTACCACGTGACCATTAGAAGGTGCTTTCTCATTCTCTCCCTCTCTTTTGGTGTATCTCTGGTGAGTACATGTACCCTCTGACAATTAAAAACAAAGAGAAAGAAATAACTTCTTGTTTGAACTAAATACCATGTATTTTGTACCCTGCTTAAAAACAATACATTCTGAGAAATGTGTAATTAGATAATTTCGTCATTGTGTGACCATCAGTGTATACTAAGACAAACCTAGATGCTGTAGCCTACTACACTCCTAGACAGTATGATGTATATAGTGGACTTCGTGTGCCCAGGGGCCAAGCTGAATAAAACAACACAAGATTAAATCAGAGACAAAAGCAGAAGATGCAATTGAGACACGGTAAACACAGTTGTGTGAAGCTACTGCTCTTGTGACATGGCGTACTGTTTTACAACCAGCTTTTCTTTTTTAAAAGTTTTTACCATAGGGTACTTGCACTCTCCAGAGAGACAGTGACAGGAAAAGTAAGAAGTCACCACCTGGGAGGATGGCCATACAACAATCCCTCTCCTCCATTTTACTCCTGGGAATTTGGGCACAAGTGCACAATGCCCAGTGTGAATTTTATTCTGCCTGGTATGGGACTTGAACCGCAGTTGGCCATGTGGGAGTCCAGTGCCTTAATCACCATGCCACCTGTTGGCCCCTCAAATTTTCTTTTTTATAAGTAGGAGTATACTCTACTAATGGAAACGATAGTATAGTAAATACATAAACTAGTGACATAGTTGTTTATTACTACCAAGCATTATGCACTATACATAACTGTACATGCTATAGTTGTATGTGAACGGCAGTGCAGGAGGTTTGTTTAAACCACCATCATCACAAACACCTGAGTAACGTGTGTTGTGCTACCACATTGGGACGACTGAGATGCCAGGAGGCAACAGGAATTTTTCAGTTTCGTTAGTCTTATGAAGAAGAAGGAACCACATATATGTGATCTGTCCTTCATTGAAATGTTCTGTATATTGCATTTCACCTGATCTAAGACCCATTTAGTTCACATTTTAAAATCTCTGTAATTGGGACTTTCCCCCTCTCTTTGTAACTCTTAAAGTAATGAGCACTCTAACTTTAGACTTGATAAATTACAGTATACCAGAACACTTTAAAAAGCATGCCCTGGGGTCAGTAGGTGGTGTGGTGGTTAAGGCACTGGACCTGGCAGCTTGCTATCTTATTTTCCCTTTACCTTTCTCTCTCGCTGGTCAAATTAAAACTAATAATATTAAATAAATGATTCTTTTAAAAAAGCATACCATGTTATTTTCCTTTTTCTGATAAAAATTTTTCGAGTCTATAACCTAAATAGTGAACAGTATATAATTAAAAACCCAATTTAAAAAATATATACTGTATTATTTATATTATCATTTGCTTAATCCTTTCCTCTATTTTCAAACATCTGGTTTTTCTTTTAAACATTTCCATGATCAATATTACTGAGGCAGACATCTTCGTATGTGTGCTTATTCTGTAGAAAGGCAATATAGAAGACCGGTTAAGCATGTAGTATTTGGAGGGAGACTACCTGGGTTTGAATCTTGTTTTCTTGGTGCCAGCACTTAACTAGCTATAAAACCTCGAGCAACTGACCCTCTCTGTGTTCCTGCAGTTGCTGTATCCCTAACTAGAGATAGAAATAGGCTTCCCTTCCTCAGGATTGTTGCTCAGATGAAATGAGTTAATATGCATGCATTACTCAAACTTCTGAATGTTCCTACACTATACTAATCAGTTAGGTGTAGTGGTACCTGGCACACAGTAAGTGCTTCATAGGTGTAACTATTTTGGGGTTCTTCCTCTTAAACTTGTTTTAAAAGTTTTTTTTTTTTTTTTTTTTTTTTTCCATATTTTTTTTTTTTTTTTTGCCATAGGACGTGTGCGCTTGCGGAGAGACAGAGAGACGGAGAAAGTGAGAAATCACCGCCTAGAGGGGATGGCCACACCACATTCCCTTCTCCATTCTCCTCTTGAGATTTTGGGCACAAATGCACACACTCCTGGTGTGTTTTTTTGTTTTTGTTTTTGTTTTGGGGGGGAGATTTTTGCTATAGAGTGCATGTGCTTGCTGGAGAGACAGAGTCAGAAAGCAAGAAATCACTCCCGAGGGAAGAGGGCCATGCTGCAATCCCTTCTCCTCCATTCTCCTCTGGGGATTTTGGGCATGCATGAGTTTCAAGCCAGGACTTGAGCCATGATTGATCATGTAGGAGTCCAGTGCTTCATCCAGTATGCAACCTGCTGGTTCCCCTGGTATGTTGTGTTTTTCAGGCTACTGGGTTCGGGACTCTAACTTCTCCACCCGCTTGCTAGAGAGAGAGAAAGAGAGAGAAAACACTATCCCAATGGGATGGAGTCACATCACATGTTTTTCCTTTATTTCTCCAACCTGTCAGGATTTTGGACATGCACATACATGTTCCTGTGTGTTTTTTAAAGCTTCTGGGGCCAGGATTTGAACTGCATTTGGCCATGTGGGATCCAGCTCCCACTGCACTGCACTTAATCACTACACTACAGAGCTGGCCCAGTTAGAGGTTATTTCTTTAGGATGAATTCCTAGAAGTGAGACTATCTTGCCAAGAAAATGTATATTTTGACTGCCTTTCAAAAATGTGTATAATTGCCAGAGGGCATATGCACTCACTAAAGAGAGAGAGAGAGAGAGAGAGAGAGAGAGAGAGAGGGAGAGAGAAAGAGAGAGGGTGAATATCCCCCAATGGGGTGTGGTCACACTGCAATCCTTTTTTCTCCATTTTTTCTGCCCCATCAGTATTTTGGGCATGCACACACACACAATCAGCATGTTTTTCTTTTCTATCTTTTTTAAATACAGACTTATTTACTTTTATTTATGATTATTATTTTTTAATTTGCTAGAGAGAGAGAGAGAGACAGAGAGACAGAGAGAGAAGGAAAGTGAAAAAGCAAGCTGCCAGGTCCAGGGCTTGAACTGTGGTGGACTATGTGTGAGTCCAGCGCCCCAACCACTACACCACCTGCTGGCCCCTCCAGCATGTTTTTTCAAGCCACTGGGGCCTAGATTTGAACTGCAGTCGGCCATGTGGAATCTATAGCTTTCTATGCACAACACTTAACCACTGTGCTATGTCCAAGATGCCATCTTCAATAATCCTGGTGATAAAAGATGAATACTTGCACGAAGACCATTGGCATTGCAAATGAAAAATATTCTCTGAGAAGTTGATTGAAAGTATATTCAATAGTTATCTTTTCTGAGAGCTTGTTTTGAGTTTGATAGGACTGATAAAAATAGAGAAACCCTGGGGCTGTTGCTTCTTCTCATAACTGAGTCTGAAGCTCTCCTGAAACTCTTAGAGGAAATTCACTACTGTGGTTAGAGACAGTTACGTGGCAGGCCCTTTTAAATAATTTACTTGCAGTACACAAAAATAACACTGTCAAAAACTTTCCGGGTCCGGGAACCAGCAGTTAGCGTAACGGCTATGTCGCTGGACTCCCACTTAGTCGACTACGGTTCGAGTTCCGGACCTGGTGGCTTAAAACTCACACCGGGCATGTGTGCGTGCGCACCCAAAATACCAAGAGGAGAATGGAGGAGAGGGGATTGCGGCAAGGCCATCCCCCCTGGGTGTGATTTCTCGCTTCCTGTCTCTCTGTCTCTGTCTGGCGAGTGCATGCACCCTATAGAAAACCTATAGCAAAAACTTCTCAAAAAAATAAAATGACTTAGATTTTTAAATCACTAAGAATAGTAAGAAGAGAATAGTGTGAGCCATTAGAATGATATGCACAAGGGGAAAATACACACTTAGGTGGAAAAGAAATAAGAAAATATCATTGTAACAAATTATTTTACTAAAAATTTTGTGTCAGAGCCAGCAGGTGGCATAGAGGCTAAGGCACTGGACTACCACGAGGCCAACTGTAGTTTGAATCTCACATCCAGTGGCTTGAAAAACACTAGGGGTGTGTGTGTGTGTGTGTACGTGTTTGTATACTCAAAATCCCAAGAGCAGAATGGAAGAGAAGGGATTGTGGGGTGGCTATCCCCCTAGGGGACGATTGCTCACTTTCCCTCTCACTGTGGCAAAAACCTTAAAAAAAAACAAAAAAAGAAATAAAGAAAAGAAACAAAGGTTTTGTGTTTCTGTGTCTCTGTATGGCAGGTCCATCTTGATCTCTTTTTCTCGACTATTTTTCCAGAGCTTTGTTGATATGTAACTCTGAAACAAAATATAGTTGATTGAATTCTTGGACGCAGCTCTTCACCCTTCCTCGTCATGTGGATGCAGTGCAGTTCCTTGCTTGTGACCTTAAGTTTGGTCACATGCCTTCCTGTAGTTAACAGAATCGGGTGAAAGTTCTAGTTGTGAGCCCAGACCCCTAAGGTGAACATCCTGCAGCCAGCCTGCTGGTCCGAGGAGCATGAGTAACACATGGAATGATGTCGTATGTGAAGCAGAACCATCCCGAATAATTCACAAAACCTTGAAATCAAGTGTTATTGTTGTGTGTCACTTATTTTTGTGATTATCTGTAATATAACATTGTTTTGACAATAGCAAACAGATACACTTTTTTTTTTCTTAAGTTCTTAGTGCTATACATTTTTCTCTGATTTTTAAATTTGGCATACCTACTTCTAATATGTTTTCTATTTAATACGTATGGTCTTAATTTTGTACATGGATTTCTTAGTCCGACATCAGTCCATGAGAAAATGTACCAAACTTTGTTCTCTGGTAAAAATAAGAAAGCAAGTTTGATTTTATTTTTCGCAAACTCCTATGTAATTATAAATAAATTGCCTGGCCTTTTAAATTCTATGCTGGGGTCATGACAAGGAAAAACAGATATTGAAGTTCTTAAAATGTTTCCCTTTTGCCTTTTGTCTTCAGAATTACCTTAATGTCATGTAGGTCTGAAAGGTTAAAAATAACTGTACCTCCAGAGACAACTTCTTGGGCCGTATTCTTCTTGGGATTCTCTCAGCTTTTCCCACCCAAACTGGGTCATCGTCTTTACCTAATTTTAAAATCTCCCAGATCCAATGCTCTACAAAAATCAATGAGATCTTTCCCACCCGATAATCCCAGCTGCCACACATTATGTTCTCTGGTCTGATTCTGCATGAGCTTGATTTTATATACTCTATTGTAATAATTTATTAACTTGATAAAATCTGCTGACTCCTCATGGAAAATATTCTGTTTATAGTCTATATTTCCTACAGCTTTCTCTCCATAGCCTTTATTATTAAGTATTTACATGAGAATAGAGCTTTTGTTTTTTAAAGTTCATCTGTGCCTGCTGTTTATTGTCTCCCCTGAAGATAGAGCCCTCTGTTTGTGACTTACATCGTGCTTTTCATATTGAAAGCACTCAGTGAACCCTGAATAATTCAACTTCCTGTCATGCCTGAGTTCTCGAGGTGAGTGGAATTAGCCTCATGTTAGGGGCCACCTAGAGGATGCAGAAGATGGTCACTTAATGGTGTCCAAGTATAAAGCTCTGACACCTTTTTCTTTTTCTTTTTCTTTTTTTTTAAGGTTTATTTATTTATTTCTTCCATGAGTGAGAGAATCAGACCAAGAAGGGGGGAGAGAGAGAGAGAAAGAGAGAGAGAGAGAGACAGGGCCTCCAACAGGATTTTGTCACTACAATCCACCCCTAGCTCAGCCAGCATCAGATCATGTGTGTGTGCCTGGTGTACACAGGGAAGTATCTGGACATGACCCTGGAATCTCCCACGTGGGTCAACCTCTCAGAATTTCACATTTTACTGCTGCACAACTGTCTGGCCCCTGGGCACCTCTCATACTACATGAAATCTCCTTGGTTAGAGTTCAGTGTACTGGGTGATTATTAAGTCTGTTATGCTTGCTTTTCCTCTTCAACATTTCTGGAAAAAAGATGTATCAGTGGGAAAGGAAAGATGCACATTGGATGATAAAACTTCACAAATAAATGGTCCCTACTAAATTTCTCAGGGGGCTGGTTGCTGGATAACCTGCTGGAAAGGCTGGGGCAGTGGCCATACATAGCAGTGTGTTTGCATGGATGGAAAAGTGAGTTCTAGTTAAGCTCTCCTTACACATTGTTCCTGGAACACAACTTTGGGGTCAATTGGTAAATAACAAATTGAATCATTAATAGACGATCCAATATAGTCACATTAGTCATTACCTCAACTTGATTTCTTTGGGTTCTTTTGATTGTCAATGCTCATTGATTTAGGAATTTGTTTATTGGGCCAGTGGGTGGCATGGCAGTTAAGGCGCTGGATCCCACATGGCTGTCTGCGTTGTTCAAATCCTGGACTGGGTGGCCTGAAAATCATACCAGGCGCATGTGTGTGCATGCCCAGAAACCAAAGAGAAGGGACTGAGGTGTGGCCTGATAACACCTTTGGCTTGGGGGTGAATTCTCACTTTTCCTCTCTCTTTGTATCCCTCTCTCTCTCTGGTGAGCATACCTGCCCTATGTTAAAAATCAAAAAAAAAAAAAAAAAAAGGAACTTGCTTACTAATTGGTAGCAGTGATGATTAAACTAAAACAAAATGTAGAAGAAATTTATGGAGCAGCTTTAATACTTAGTTTGGTTTTGCAGAAAAGGACAAGTCATGTAATTCCTATAGATCAATAGAATGAGTGTCCCATGAGATTCTGTCCTCTGTGATGTCCTCCACATCTTTCTAGTTCTCTCCTTTTCCCGCGATAGATTTCTGTTACAATCCTCCAAGGCCCTTCTCAATTGCAACAACTTCTATCTTCCAACCAATCTTTTTCTTTTGAATCCACATTATATTTTGTTTGAAGCTCTCTTATGTAAGTTATCACAGCCTACTGTCTTACCCTCCTGCTAGCTTATAAACCTCTTGGGAGCAAGAACTATAATTAATTCATCTTTATAGTCTCTGAAGGCCTTCCAGATCTATTTGAATCCTATTCTTTCTATTTGAATAGTGTTCAATTCAATGTTAAAGTAACTAATGAGATGCAATACTTTTAAAAATACATATCCCATTCCCTCAGTTGGGTTAGATATGGATGGAAAATCTAGTCTTGGGATAAATCCCATGAAGAAAACCAAACATTAATAAGATTGGAATGGTTATTTTATTAGGAATTTATCCAAACCAGATCCAGGATCATAGTTTTGGTGAATTTCACAATTTTTGTAGTGTTCAGAAAATAGAGACTGCAGAACCTTCTAGTTCCAGTTTTCAAAAGAATCAGGTGGCCTTAGCAAGAAACCAGGGACTCTGAATGGAAGCCTTGCTTGAGTGTCATTTATTAAAAAAACAAAAAACAAACAGCAACAACAAAAAACGTTGAGCTGTAAATAGGGGAGAGCATGTTCTCATATGTACTCAAGAATTAATTCCACTGCTATTCACCAACCTTTAGGAATCTGGAAATAATATGCCTGTTGGCTATTTGTGTTAGAACAGATGTAAAATTAATCAGTCTAGCTAACAGTGCTAGGTTTGCCTTGGCCGGTAAAAGATTTTTAAATAGCTCTCCCAAAACAGGAATCATAAAAATGCCCTCTGAATCACATATTAGTAGACCAAAGTATTGCCATTGCATCTTATTTGTTCACATTTCCCCCTCTTGTGAATAATTTTTACCTTCTCCTAGGAAACACAGGATGGCTTTCTCTATGTAACTTGCCCTTCCTGGAAGACAGTTTTCTTGCCTGCTGCTTGTGCCTTCCTAGGAGTATTGGCAAGGACAGTGGATCTGACCTGCACAGCTAGGTCTTCAACTGTTTTCTTTCCAAGTGCTGGGAGCCTCTGTCCCAGGCAAGACGAGGCACTAGGAGATGGTCCTACTGGATTCTTGAAAACTCAGGGTGCACCTTGTTAGCCATGGTATTTGAAGTGGTAGATTCCCTCATTCTCGTCTCCCTCCCCTGCCCTTTCACTGCTATCATAAAAATAGAGATAGCTTTTCAGTAAATATTCTATTTCCAAATTGATCCCTAATCCTCTTCTAAAATTGAGCTACACAGGAAAGTTACTAATTAAACTCTCAGTTGAAAACGACATCTATATTCAAGAAAGTGGATTAAAAGCTTTATACTTTAAACAACAACGTAAATGAACATTTAACTTTGAGGAAGAGGACATCAGTTTGAGAATTAGCTTCAAGATTTCAAACTAATCCACCCAATGGTCAATAAAAATATGTCTTGGATGTGTGAATAGTTCCATTGCTTTTGTGGCAATTATCCAGAATCTTTCTTACATGGTTCATGCCCACTTGTTCCCAAGTATCCTTTTTTTGTTTTGTTCCTCTCTTTTTTAAAAAAATAATTATTTTTATTGGTTGTTATCATTATTATTTTTATTTATTATTATCATTATTATTTTTAATTTGATCAGAGAGAGAAAGAGAGAGAGGGAAAGTGAAAGTGAAAAGTCAAACTGTTGGGTCTGGGACTTGAACTGTAGTCAACCATGTGCGAGTCCAGCACATTAACCACCATGCCACCTGCTGGCCCCACGTTTTATTCTTCTCTTAACTTCCAGCATTCTTTAGAACCTAACCTCACACTCATTTCACTGCAATTCAAACTCACTTTACTCTAGGCCTTTTGAGCTAAGTTAGCTAGCCCCAACACCAATGCTTGGTGGCCCTGTGCCTACTCTGGCTTGCCTAAACCTTGTGAGAATCAGAGTTACTTCTCAGAGCTGCAGGGTTCCTCATGTGTATAATGGAGCCAATTATCTAGTATGGTTTTGTAAAATTAAAATAATATGTTAGTTCAGGCCAGCTCTATGGCCTAGTAGTTGAGGTAGGAGGATCCTACATGGCCAACTGCATGGTTTAAGTCCTGAACCCAGTAGCTTAAGAAACATGCTGGGCACATGAGGGTGGGAAGGGATTGCAGCATGACCATGCACCATGGAGAGTGCTTTCTCCTCTCCTCTCTCTGTCTCTCTCTCTGGCAAGCACACATGCCCTCTAGGAGAAAAAGATACCATGTTAATTCAACTTTATTGAAGCTTATTGATGACTGTATGGGTGACTGGGGTTTGTGGATGAATGAGTTAGTTTTCTGATGAAGACAAGAAAGAAGTCAAAGCTTATGGAGAAAAATACAGGGGGTTATGGGAGTAGAGGGTTTGCTCTGTGGAGAATTGTTCTATCAGCTTGTGTAGAAAAGAAGGTGCAAGTATAAAGATTTCTAAAAGAAAGTTGTACCTGCACTGGATTTTGAATCACTGCCTGGAGTTAGATAGCTGAGGAGATAGAATATGACCATTCTACATAAAGGAAGCAAAGACGTGTTAAGAAGCAGTGGCCAGGGACCAGCAGATGGTGTAATGGTTATGTCACCGATCTCCCATGTAGTCAACTGAGGTTCGAGTCCCAGACCCTGCTGAGTGTCATACTGGGCACGTGTGCGTGTGTGCTTAAGATCCTGATAGAGGAATGGAGGAAAAGGGATTGCAGAATGTTCATCCTCTCCGAGTAGTGGTTTCTCACTTCTCTGTCTCTCTGGCGAGTGCATGTGCCCTATAACAAAAATCTCGTTCTCAAAAAAAAAAAGAAAAAGAAAGAAGCAGTGGTCATACCACCAAGAGCTCACCTCTGTGATCCTAAGCAAAGAGCTTAACCTCTATTAGCTTTTTATTTTTGGGGGGTTGGCAGAGAGGCACATTGTTTGTGGTCCTAGTTTTGTATGTTAGGTCTTAGTTATTCTTGTAGTTACAATTCCCTGTCCTTTCTTGTTATAACTGATGCTCATTTTGCTCTGGGAATCTACCAGCTTTTGGTGAGCTTCATGAAGCCGAGTTCTTTCTCACCTTCAAGGGGAGGCTCGTGTCTTGGGCTTGGCTAGTCCGTGCCTTGCTTTCTCTTTATGGCAATGATTGGTTCAGGAATGAGCACATAGGGCCAGCAATACTCATTTTTCTTCTCTTTCTTTTGGTAGTATATTTGTGTGTGTGTGTATGTGTGGTGTTGTAGGCAGGGTGTTACTGTGTCACTATTCTCCTGCCTCAGATTCCTAAATAGCTGGGACCACAGGTGTGCACCACCAAACCTGATTTTTCGCTTGTTTGTTTTTTAAGATGGGCTGGAAATCGAACCCAGGCCGCCCATGTGACCTCAGCTTGCCAAGAAGCAGTGTCCAGCGTGTGCTACAGTGACTGAGCCTTGCACATTTTTGTTTCGATTCTCTTTTTTTTGAGTTCCCTCTTTTTTATTTTATTCTTTCTAAACTTGAACCAAGAAAGATATTGCCCTCGAACTTCTTCAGCCACCTGAAACCCCCAGAAATGCAGAAATGCCTAGAGGAGTTTGATGCTCATAAAAGGAAATAAGAGCTCAGAAGTGGGAAAAGGAAAACTGGATTCCAAGTCCTTGCTGTTACCCCAGGGAGGCCACGCCCGACAGTGTTTTTACTCCTGGACTCTTTTGTTATTAATCAATAAGTCTCCTTTATGCATTAACCAGTTTCTGTCACATGCTATAAAAGTAAAGCTCTGACAGAGATAGGTCATTTGGAGGATGAGATGAGAGAATATATTTAAAGTGCCAGGTACCATATCTTACCTGTACATGCCTCAGGAAGTGTTAGCTCCTGAGGGAACTAGCAAAGGCCCAGAGGGTTGAGAACCTGCAGCATATTAGAATAAGGTGCTGTTATGGGGTTGAATTGTTTGTACAGGAGAATAATAGGACCTGAGCTAGACCTGTCAGCGGTAAAGACTATGGATTATTCCTTCATAGAGAGTTTGAACTTTGGGGCCGGCAGGTGACATGGTGTTTAAAGGTGCTGGACTCCCACGGGGCCAACCGTGGTTCAAGTCCCAGACCTGGAGGCTTGCTTTCTCACTTTTCCTCTCTCTGTCTCTGGTCAAATTAGAAACAATAACAATAAAAGAAAAGAAACAATTTTTTTTAAATAAAATTGAATGTCTGATAACACACTTTTTTAAAAAAAGAGTTTGAACTTCTGGAAACAGTCTCAGGGTGATGAGGACAAAAGGGAAGAAAGGCAGGACAGTATGAGAACATCTCACCTGGTCCCCCAACTCAGGCTGTAGGGAATGTCTCCTGAGCTTGTCGCAGAACTGAGGCTTGAAGGATGAGCATAGGGTTGGGAACATCGTTTTGACATAATTTATATTTTGTTCTTTTTTTTTTTTTTTTTGGGGAGATTTTTGGCTCCAGAACGCGTGCCC
>NW_006159919.1:2089942-2092569 GCF_000334495.1 Tupaia belangeri chinensis
CCTACCGCCCCTATTTTAAAAAGAAAAAAAAAAAAAAAAAAAAAGGAACTTGCTTACTAATTGGTAGCAGTGATGATTAAACTAAAACAAAATGTAGAAGAAATTTATGGAGCAGCTTTAATACTTAGTTTGGTTTTGCAGAAAAGGACAAGTCATGTAATTCCTATAGATCAATAGAATGAGTGTCCCATGAGATTCTGTCCTCTGTGATGTCCTCCACATCTTTCTAGTTCTCTCCTTTTCCCGCGATAGATTTCTGTTACAATCCTCCAAGGCCCTTCTCAATTGCAACAACTTCTATCTTCCAACCAATCTTTTTCTTTTGAATCCACATTATATTTTGTTTGAAGCTCTCTTATGTAAGTTATCACAGCCTACTGTCTTACCCTCCTGCTAGCTTATAAACCTCTTGGGAGCAAGAACTATAATTAATTCATCTTTATAGTCTCTGAAGGCCTTCCAGATCTATTTGAATCCTATTCTTTCTATTTGAATAGTGTTCAATTCAATGTTAAAGTAACTAATGAGATGCAATACTTTTAAAAATACATATCCCATTCCCTCAGTTGGGTTAGATATGGATGGAAAATCTAGTCTTGGGATAAATCCCATGAAGAAAACCAAACATTAATAAGATTGGAATGGTTATTTTATTAGGAATTTATCCAAACCAGATCCAGGATCATAGTTTTGGTGAATTTCACAATTTTTGTAGTGTTCAGAAAATAGAGACTGCAGAACCTTCTAGTTCCAGTTTTCAAAAGAATCAGGTGGCCTTAGCAAGAAACCAGGGACTCTGAATGGAAGCCTTGCTTGAGTGTCATTTATTAAAAAAACAAAAAACAAACAGCAACAACAAAAAACGTTGAGCTGTAAATAGGGGAGAGCATGTTCTCATATGTACTCAAGAATTAATTCCACTGCTATTCACCAACCTTTAGGAATCTGGAAATAATATGCCTGTTGGCTATTTGTGTTAGAACAGATGTAAAATTAATCAGTCTAGCTAACAGTGCTAGGTTTGCCTTGGCCGGTAAAAGATTTTTAAATAGCTCTCCCAAAACAGGAATCATAAAAATGCCCTCTGAATCACATATTAGTAGACCAAAGTATTGCCATTGCATCTTATTTGTTCACATTTCCCCCTCTTGTGAATAATTTTTACCTTCTCCTAGGAAACACAGGATGGCTTTCTCTATGTAACTTGCCCTTCCTGGAAGACAGTTTTCTTGCCTGCTGCTTGTGCCTTCCTAGGAGTATTGGCAAGGACAGTGGATCTGACCTGCACAGCTAGGTCTTCAACTGTTTTCTTTCCAAGTGCTGGGAGCCTCTGTCCCAGGCAAGACGAGGCACTAGGAGATGGTCCTACTGGATTCTTGAAAACTCAGGGTGCACCTTGTTAGCCATGGTATTTGAAGTGGTAGATTCCCTCATTCTCGTCTCCCTCCCCTGCCCTTTCACTGCTATCATAAAAATAGAGATAGCTTTTCAGTAAATATTCTATTTCCAAATTGATCCCTAATCCTCTTCTAAAATTGAGCTACACAGGAAAGTTACTAATTAAACTCTCAGTTGAAAACGACATCTATATTCAAGAAAGTGGATTAAAAGCTTTATACTTTAAACAACAACGTAAATGAACATTTAACTTTGAGGAAGAGGACATCAGTTTGAGAATTAGCTTCAAGATTTCAAACTAATCCACCCAATGGTCAATAAAAATATGTCTTGGATGTGTGAATAGTTCCATTGCTTTTGTGGCAATTATCCAGAATCTTTCTTACATGGTTCATGCCCACTTGTTCCCAAGTATCCTTTTTTTGTTTTGTTCCTCTCTTTTTTAAAAAAATAATTATTTTTATTGGTTGTTATCATTATTATTTTTATTTATTATTATCATTATTATTTTTAATTTGATCAGAGAGAGAAAGAGAGAGAGGGAAAGTGAAAGTGAAAAGTCAAACTGTTGGGTCTGGGACTTGAACTGTAGTCAACCATGTGCGAGTCCAGCACATTAACCACCATGCCACCTGCTGGCCCCACGTTTTATTCTTCTCTTAACTTCCAGCATTCTTTAGAACCTAACCTCACACTCATTTCACTGCAATTCAAACTCACTTTACTCTAGGCCTTTTGAGCTAAGTTAGCTAGCCCCAACACCAATGCTTGGTGGCCCTGTGCCTACTCTGGCTTGCCTAAACCTTGTGAGAATCAGAGTTACTTCTCAGAGCTGCAGGGTTCCTCATGTGTATAATGGAGCCAATTATCTAGTATGGTTTTGTAAAATTAAAATAATATGTTAGTTCAGGCCAGCTCTATGGCCTAGTAGTTGAGGTAGGAGGATCCTACATGGCCAACTGCATGGTTTAAGTCCTGAACCCAGTAGCTTAAGAAACATGCTGGGCACATGAGGGTGGGAAGGGATTGCAGCATGACCATGCACCATGGAGAGTGCTTTCTCCTCTCCTCTCTCTGTCTCTCTCTCTGGCAAGCACACATGCCCTCTAGGAGAAAAAGATACCATGTTAATTCAACTTTATTGAAGCTTATTGATGACTGTATGGGTGACTGGGGTTTGTGGATGAATGAGTTAGGTTTCTGATCAAGGCCAGAAAGAAGTCCAGGGC
>NW_006159919.1:2092965-2112877 GCF_000334495.1 Tupaia belangeri chinensis
CTCTGTCGAGTGCAGTTCCCCTTAAACAAAAATCTCGTTCTCAAAAAAAAAAAAAAAAGAAAGAAGCAGTGGTCATACCACCAAGAGCTCACCTCTGTGATCCTAAGCAAAGAGCTTAACCTCTATTAGCTTTTTATTTTTGGGGGGTTGGCAGAGAGGCACATTGTTTGTGGTCCTAGTTTTGTATGTTAGGTCTTAGTTATTCTTGTAGTTACAATTCCCTGTCCTTTCTTGTTATAACTGATGCTCATTTTGCTCTGGGAATCTACCAGCTTTTGGTGAGCTTCATGAAGCCGAGTTCTTTCTCACCTTCAAGGGGAGGCTCGTGTCTTGGGCTTGGCTAGTCCGTGCCTTGCTTTCTCTTTATGGCAATGATTGGTTCAGGAATGAGCACATAGGGCCAGCAATACTCATTTTTCTTCTCTTTCTTTTGGTAGTATATTTGTGTGTGTGTGTATGTGTGGTGTTGTAGGCAGGGTGTTACTGTGTCACTATTCTCCTGCCTCAGATTCCTAAATAGCTGGGACCACAGGTGTGCACCACCAAACCTGATTTTTCGCTTGTTTGTTTTTTAAGATGGGCTGGAAATCGAACCCAGGCCGCCCATGTGACCTCAGCTTGCCAAGAAGCAGTGTCCAGCGTGTGCTACAGTGACTGAGCCTTGCACATTTTTGTTTCGATTCTCTTTTTTTTGAGTTCCCTCTTTTTTATTTTATTCTTTCTAAACTTGAACCAAGAAAGATATTGCCCTCGAACTTCTTCAGCCACCTGAAACCCCCAGAAATGCAGAAATGCCTAGAGGAGTTTGATGCTCATAAAAGGAAATAAGAGCTCAGAAGTGGGAAAAGGAAAACTGGATTCCAAGTCCTTGCTGTTACCCCAGGGAGGCCACGCCCGACAGTGTTTTTACTCCTGGACTCTTTTGTTATTAATCAATAAGTCTCCTTTATGCATTAACCAGTTTCTGTCACATGCTATAAAAGTAAAGCTCTGACAGAGATAGGTCATTTGGAGGATGAGATGAGAGAATATATTTAAAGTGCCAGGTACCATATCTTACCTGTACATGCCTCAGGAAGTGTTAGCTCCTGAGGGAACTAGCAAAGGCCCAGAGGGTTGAGAACCTGCAGCATATTAGAATAAGGTGCTGTTATGGGGTTGAATTGTTTGTACAGGAGAATAATAGGACCTGAGCTAGACCTGTCAGCGGTAAAGACTATGGATTATTCCTTCATAGAGAGTTTGAACTTTGGGGCCGGCAGGTGACATGGTGTTTAAAGGTGCTGGACTCCCACGGGGCCAACCGTGGTTCAAGTCCCAGACCTGGAGGCTTGCTTTCTCCCTGATTTTTCGCTTGTTTGTTTTTTAAGATGGGCTGGAAATCGAACCCAGGCCGCCCATGTGACCTCAGCTTGCCAAGAAGCAGTGTCCAGCGTGTGCTACAGTGACTGAGCCTTGCACATTTTTGTTTCGATTCTCTTTTTTTTGAGTTCCCTCTTTTTTATTTTATTCTTTCTAAACTTGAACCAAGAAAGATATTGCCCTCGAACTTCTTCAGCCACCTGAAACCCCCAGAAATGCAGAAATGCCTAGAGGAGTTTGATGCTCATAAAAGGAAATAAGAGCTCAGAAGTGGGAAAAGGAAAACTGGATTCCAAGTCCTTGCTGTTACCCCAGGGAGGCCACGCCCGACAGTGTTTTTACTCCTGGACTCTTTTGTTATTAATCAATAAGTCTCCTTTATGCATTAACCAGTTTCTGTCACATGCTATAAAAGTAAAGCTCTGACAGAGATAGGTCATTTGGAGGATGAGATGAGAGAATATATTTAAAGTGCCAGGTACCATATCTTACCTGTACATGCCTCAGGAAGTGTTAGCTCCTGAGGGAACTAGCAAAGGCCCAGAGGGTTGAGAACCTGCAGCATATTAGAATAAGGTGCTGTTATGGGGTTGAATTGTTTGTACAGGAGAATAATAGGACCTGAGCTAGACCTGTCAGCGGTAAAGACTATGGATTATTCCTTCATAGAGAGTTTGAACTTTGGGGCCGGCAGGTGACATGGTGTTTAAAGGTGCTGGACTCCCACGGGGCCAACCGTGGTTCAAGTCCCAGACCTGGAGGCTTGCTTTCTCACTTTTCCTCTCTCTGTCTCTGGTCAAATTAGAAACAATAACAATAAAAGAAAAGAAACAATTTTTTTTAAATAAAATTGAATGTCTGATAACACACTTTTTTAAAAAAAGAGTTTGAACTTCTGGAAACAGTCTCAGGGTGATGAGGACAAAAGGGAAGAAAGGCAGGACAGTATGAGAACATCTCACCTGGTCCCCCAACTCAGGCTGTAGGGAATGTCTCCTGAGCTTGTCGCAGAACTGAGGCTTGAAGGATGAGCATAGGGTTGGGAACATCGTTTTGACATAATTTATATTTTGTTCTTTTTTTTTATTTTTTTGGAGAGGTTTTTGCTATAGGGCGCGTGCGCTCGCCAGACAGACAGAGAGAGACATAGAGAAAGAAAGCGAGAAATCACCCCCCCCCCCCGGGGGGGATGGCCACGCTGCAATCCCTTCTCCTCCATTCTCCTCTCGGGATCTTGGGCACGCACGCACCCGCGCCCGGCGTGAGTTTTAAGCCACCGGGGCCAGGACGCGAACCGCAGTCAATTACGTGGGAGTCCAGCGACATAGCCATTATGCTAACTGCTGGTCCCTTTTTTATCTTTATCTTTTTTTGTTTGTTTGTTTTGACATAATTGAGAATGAATTAAAGTGGGGTAAGACACACTACTGGATAACTTCCTTGAAGGCAAGGATTTTTTTTCCCCTCAGTCTGTTTGTTTCCCTGTGGTGTTCTCAGATTCTCAAGTAGTGCTCAGGACAAAGTAGGTACTTAAGCATTTGCTGAACGAATGCCGTATAAGAAATTCCAACAAATAATTCAGACAAGAAATGTTAAGGACCTGAACTGAAGTGGTGAGGGGAAGAAGACTGATATCAGCAGGGTTGACATAATAGATTTTAGTGAGTAGGATAAGAGTGAAATAGCTTCAGTTTATTGAGCAACTACTGTGTTTGGGCTCTATTAGATCAAGGATAAGACGCTTTACATCATTAGGTCATAGCTCACTGGAGCATTTGTTCCAGAAAGTAGGCAACTTACTTTGTTTGCTGTTGAGCCCTACTGCCTAGCAGAGCCCCTTGGCACATACATTTTTGTAAAATAGTTAAATGAACACTTATGACCATTAGTAAAGGGAGGTATTGTTATAGGTATTGTTATTAGATAGTGAGTATGTCCAGTTTCCATTCGAGAAACTTAAGGCTCAGAGAACGTAAGTCCTCTGTCCAGTGTGGTTCAGAGTCCTGACTGGAGCGAGGTCTGATCTGCCTCTGTGAAGTCCCTGCTTTCCCACTCTGTTGCTAACTGACCTCACACGAAAATAGTTTGAGGATGAAAGGAAGGCCAAGGTTTTCCATTCGTCAGGTAGGCAGACGGTGGTGCTTTTTGGTGAGAAAGTGCAGAGGGTGCGCTGGTTAGTTCTAGACAGGTGGGCTCTGAGGGGCTGCGGGACAAGTGGTGATGAGAAGTGTGACGTTGAGAGGTAAGAGCCAAGCTGGGGACAGATGTTTGGAAGTCATTGATTATCGGCAGCAAGTCAGGCACTGAACACCCCAGCATTTAATGGAAGAGTGGTCAGCGAGTAGGCGGGCTGTGTACCTCTGAAGCCAAGAGGACCAAGACTGCATACAATGAAGTGAGAAGTCAGCTCCAGCAGTTGTGGGATACTGGCAAAAAAATTAAAAAAAAAAAAAAAAAAGAGGAGGAAAGAAAAGAAGGAAGAAGAAGAGGGAAGGAAGGAAGGAGGGAAGGAAAGAAGGATTACTTATTTGGATTTAGTGACAATTTTAGTGGTGTGGGCCGCATGGTGGGGACAGAATCCAGACTACAGGAATTGAAAAGAGAGCCTGTTGAGAAAATAAGAACAGAGTAGTCATTTAAGAAGCTTAGCTAGACCAGCCTGTGGCCTGGTGGTTAAGGTGGCTGGATTGCATATGGTTGACCCTGTAATCTGAGTCCCTGTTCCAGGTGACTTGAAAAACACATTGCACATGTGTGTGAGAGCCCCAAATCCCAAGAGGTGAGAGAAATGGAGGAGAAAGGATTGCAGGCATGACCATGCCCCATGAGGGGTGCTTTCCCGCTTTCTGTCTTTCTGTCTCTGGTGAGCACACACACCCTTTAGCAGAAATTTAAATAAAAGAAGAAACTTTACTAATTACTTCCAGTAAGTATACATACAGCCAGTAAGTGTAGAGTTTGGAAAATGCATTTTCTCTGGCCTCAAACCTTTCTATAGAATGGAAAGCAGATTCTAGGGCTACCAAACATGGGCTCGGCCTTATTGAGGCAAAGTCCAGGGGAAGAGTGAACATGTGAGAGTGGCCTTTATACTGAGGTGTGCTTGCGAGAGTGTGTTCACATGCATGTCACTTAGGGATTTGTGTGCATTTTTTTCAGCAAATATTTATCAAGAGTCTTGACTACTCTAGGCACTATTGCAGGGGCTGGGGATACAGGAGTGAGGAGAAAAGACAAAAACCTCTTTCCTCAAAAACCTTGCATCTTACTGGGATGTATGTGAATGTATGTGTAGTGGCTTTGGGGGAAAATAAAGCAGAGAAAGCAAATTGGGATTTCAGAGTAAAGCGGGTGAGGTTTCATAGATGGTCATAGAAAGTGTGCCCAAGAAGGTGGTAACTGAGTGATCAGAAAGTAGTGAGAGAGTGAGATCTTTTTTCTTTTTTTGGAGAGATTTTTGCTATAGGACGCGTGCGCTGGCCAGAGAGACAGAGACAGAGAGACAGAAAGCAAGAAGTCACCCCCCAAGGGGGATGACCACCCTGCAATCCCTTCTCCTTCATTCTCCTCTCGGGATCATGGGCTTGCATGCACACGCGCCCGGCGTGAGTTTAAGCCACTGGGTCTGGAACTCGAACTGCAGTCGACTGCATGGGAGTCTAGTGACATAGCCATTACGCTAACTGCTGGTCCCAAGAGAGTGAGATCTTGTGACATGTGTTTGAAAAGTATTTTAGGGGAGGTAATGTAATCATATGGATAGCTCATGATGTTTTTTTTAACAGTTACTAAAGTCATTTTCCCTTGCCTTTAGTCTCTCTGCCGAACCAATGCAGGGTAGTTAAATATGAGTACTACTGGAGGGAACTTGTCACTTTATCATTGCTTCTTCTAGTAAGTGGCCAGGCCCTCTGGGGTGCCGAGTATAAAACTGACCAAAAGAGAGAGACCTCATCACCAAGAAAGATAATTAGGATAGTATAACTCTAAAGACTGATGGAATTTAAAATATCTATTTCCCTATCAATGCTTTTGTATAAATGTATAATTATGTGTCACCAAGTATAAATGACTTCATTTGCCTTTGCTCAGAACCAGTTTATGAGCAAAAAGTTACAAATCATCCTTTTGTGTTTGCTAAATCTGGACCTAATTCCACTTTTCAAGAAATTGTGTTTGTAGAAATAAGGCCACATGGAAATGAACAAATAATGAAAAATTGAATATAACAAACCCCTGAAGTCCTAGAGAATTAAAATGCTGCCAGAATTATTTATAAAATGTGTGCCAGTATCCAAAAGTATTTACAATTTGCTCTATAGCTTGTCAAATCTGGTGCAGTCCAAATATACTTGGTGGTTCCATGAGACCCGAAACATGTTTCTGAAATCCTGGGCCCAACTTCAGTGCAAAGCAAAGAGTCCCATATGGTGGGATCGTAATCCTGACATGAAAAATTCTTCGTAACTAGAGACCTTCAGGGCCATTCAAAACAGAAGTCGATTTCTGCATGTAACTCTGGGCTACTTTCTGGTAAGTATATCGATGTAGTTGAACATCCAGTTTCCTAGGGTTTAGTGAAGGCACTTTAGGCTTGGTGGGGATGAAAAAAAAGGCAGGATTGCACAGAAATCAAAATGTGGGAAGAAAGGTAGATGAAGATCATAGTCCCTTGGAATATGAAGGGCTATCTCAACACTAAGCAATCAAGTGACTGAGCAATCAAGTAGTCAGTGTTTGAATGATGCAGGCTCAGATCAAGCTTTGAAAGGTCCCCAGTACAGGGGCCAGCAGGTGACATGATCGTTAAGGGCCCTGGACTCCCACATGGCTGATCATGGTTGCCTGGATCTGGCAGCTTGCTTTCTCACTTTCCTTCTCTCTCACTCTGTCCCTCTCTGGTCAAATTTTTAAAAATAATAAATAAATAAAAGTTAAATAAAATAATAAAAAAAAATAAAGTTCCCCAATACATAGTGATGTTAGGAGGGGCATGGCAGAGAGATTTTAGTGTCCCCCTCCACTTCGTTGAACCACTCATCCCTTGCTCTTGTGACCTATTCAGATGGTGGAAACACAATGCCATCCATCTGTACCTCTTTGAAACAAGAATCCCACATTCCAGCATCCCTTTTAAATGGTGGATACAAGAGCCAACTCTTGCTGCTATCACAAAGTCTCACAAGGCTGTTAATCATCAAGTACTGATAGCTACTGTTCAGCGTTGGATGAATACCAATTAGAGAGATGGGGCGACCTGAGGAATAGAGAAGAGAGAGCTGCGGGGGGCTGGCTTTGTTGTTTTGGGGAGGGGTTGCCAAAAAAACATTACCTGGGGCGCCAGTGCTCTTCTCGCCAACCCTGAGGGGCAACCGATGAGAATGGCACACTAATTTACAAAGTATAAAGTAGGCCATGTATTAGAAGCATCCTATTATTATTAATAAGGTTTGTTTTTCTAGATAGCAATGTCTGACTCTGGCTTGTTTTACATTTTAGATTCAGGCAGCATTTGTTGAAACTTCGTACTTCTGTTTGCCTACTTTCTCATGGTATCTCCTTTATATCAGACGTTTGTGTGAAGTGCCAGGCAAGCTTAGAAGAAAAGCTCTGGAAACAAAAAAACTAACCCTACACAAAAGGAAGAACAGTTAGGAAAAGAGAATGAAGAGTCCTTCCAAGGTAAAGAATGATCTCACTTGGACAGATTATCTCAGTTGGAGCAGGTAGGATAAACTGAAAGGCTTTCATTAAAACTGAGATTTTATTTGGGCAGGTGCATCTCTCTACTCAGCCAATCACATACACATCCAGTGTCCAGCACAGATGCTTGTTCTTGTGCAGGTTTCTGTCTGGTAGCAGAAGTCTCTCAGCAGCCTTGAATGTATCTTGGGGACAATGATTCTCAATATGATAGTAAGGTTTTTTTTTTTTCTCTCTCTCTTTTTTGCAGAGAGAGATTTTTGCTATAGGGCACGTGTGCTCACCAGAGAGACAGAGAGAGACAAAGAGACAGAAAGTGAGACAGGATCTTAGGCACACAGGCACACATGCACACATGCCAGGTGTGAGATTTAGGCCGCTGGGTCTAGGACTTAAAACGCTGTCGGCTACGTGGGAATCCAGTGATGTAACCATTATGTCATCAGCTGGCCCCAACTGTAAGGCTTTATTAATGGTTAATTTCTATATCAGAAGTAAGCTTGTTGAGGGAGCAGGAGATGGTGTAATGGTTATGTTGCTGGACTCTCATGTAGTTGACCACAGTTCGAGTCCCAACCTGGCTGCTTGAAACTCATGCTGGGCACCTGTGCCTGTGTCCCCAAGATCCTGAGAGGAGAATGGAGGAGAAGGGATTGCAGCGTGGCCATCCCCTCTGCGGAGTGATTTCGCAATTCTATAGCAAAAAATCTCTCTCTAAATTAAAAAGAAGAAGAAGAAGAAGAAGAAGAAGAAGAAGAAGAAGAAGAAGAAGAAGAAGAAGAAGAGGAGGAAGAAGAAGAAGAAGAGGAAGAAGGAGAAGAAGAAGAAGAAGGAGAAGAAGAAAAGAAGAAGAAGAGGAAGAAGTAAGCTTGTTGAATATCAACTACAGACTTGGGAGTAGGAAAAGAAAAACGTATTTTTCAGCCCATTTATTTTAGAGCTGTCTTCCACTGCCCCAGAATGCTGGGAGCACAGCATGGAGCTGCTCAGAAACCCGACTGGGTCCCACAGTGGAGGGACACAGAGTTTCAAGAGGCTAAGAGATTGTTCATACCATTGGCAATTGTATGAAAAATGGTCGATGTGGGGACAGGAAAAAAATTAAACTGAAATGACTCAGAAACATACTAACTAAAATTATGTTTGATTTGCCAACTCTTGTAGGTGGTTGGGAAAGTGCCTCCTGGGGAGTTGAAAAGCCACATCGGAGGCCTCTCTTGAATTGATAGTGCTCTGGGCTGATGTGAGCAGTTCCTGGAGAGGGGAGCCACAGAGACCTTTCAACTGGATGTGATGAGTTTGAGAAGAAAAGGCTTGAAGGAGCAGTTAAAAATAACAGATGTATGTAAAAATTGTTCCTTCCTTCCTTGTACATAGTAAGCACTCAATACATATTTATTGAATAAAGGAATGTTTTTCCTAATACATTATAATAGTCTGAATTATTTTATTTAACTTTATTTATTATTATTATTTTACAGTTTGATCAGAGAGAGACGGGGGGAGGGAGTGAGAAAGCAAGCCACCAGGTTGGGGACTTGAACGGTGGTCATCCATGTGGGAGTCCAGTGCATTTAACCACCATGCACCTGCTGGCCCCTATTAAAATAGTATGGATCTGGCCAGATGTTGCATCTTGCATTATTATTCCATGATAAGACATATCTAATTTTATGTGAAAGTAGATTCAAAAGACAACTTTGTAGCAGTTTTCTCTGAACTTAAGCTTATTGGCTTATTATTTGCTCAAGTGATTCATGTTCTTGAAGTTGTAGAAGTCACGGGACAAGCAGTTAGCTCCCATGTAGTCGACCATGGTTCGAGTCTCAGACCTGGTGGCTTAAACTCACACCGGGTGCGTGTGCATGCATGTTCAAGATCCCGAGAGGAGAATGGAAGAAAAGGGACTGTGGCATGGCCATCCCCCCTGGGGGGGGTGATTTCTCACTTTCTGTCTCTCTGTCTCTCAGTCTCTCTGGCAAGCACACGCAACCTGTAGTAAAAAATCTCTCAAAAAAATAGTTAAAAAAAAGTTGTAGAAGTCACAGATATCCTGAAATTGCCAAGTAGAAATAAAAGCAAAACCTATGTAGAATGTTGTATTGAACATAATCATAGTGCCAGCTGACAAACAAGTGTATTTGGATGGTTGATTAGACTTTTCCATCATTAAATTTTTTTGTATCTTTATGAGTATATGCAATGGACCAAATATAGCTAAGTTGGTATTTTTGTTCTCCTTTTTCGTAGTAATCATTACTAGGTATATTCCCCCAGGTATTGATATCCTCTACAACCTTTTAACAACATCACAGAGAATGGGAAACACTGTTCCGTATCTACTGATAAGCTAGAGTGAAAAAGTGGGAGACTGGGAAGGCCATGGAAGAGGGTTTTTGGAATCATCTGGAGGAAGACACACTCCTGACTGGCCACATATACAAAAGACAAATGTGACTTAACAAATAGTCCCTTTACAGTAAGACTATCAGACCAAAATGAGTTAAGCCTAGACTAATGAAAAAGAGTATTATCTGCAAAAGAAACACTGAAAGAAAAAAATAAAAAGTTCATAAATTTGGGTTGTCAATCTGCAGCAGATTATGAGTCAAGGGAGACGTACATCAAGCAGGAGGAGAACATCAAAATCAAGGCAAAAGTATCCATCTAGCTGCTAACTAAAAATGTATAGTATCGATGTCTTATGAATGTTTCTCCAAGTTTCAGTGAAAGTAGCTCTTCTGAACAACAACAGAAGGGATATTCAGTCTCCTAGATCAGCAGGTATTTGTGAAGAATTCTAGAAGACTGCCAATATAAAGTATGACCCTTGGGAGATCAGCCATATCTTCAAAGTTAAGAAACTGATTGGCAAGCAGAGAAGTAGAGAAAGGATGTGATACAGACCACTACCTGGTGACTGTAGGAGTAAAGGAATTTGCACCTCCCTTTTGAAGGTTTGCTGAAAATCAATGGAAAACAGGCAGATTAATAAGGGAAAAGGCATACAAACTTGTTTAACCTACTCCGGAGCCATACCAAATTTGAACCAAAAGAAGTCACATGGTGAAAGCTAAAATAACCTCTGTACAGGAGAGAAAATGGTAGGAGAGTGAACGGGCCCACTGCTCAGATGATTGCTAGTAAGTGATCTTTGAGCTGGATGGAACCAACAAGGTACAGAGAGGCCAGGGGCCAAAGTGTGCAGAAACAAAGTTTGTCTCGGATTGCAGTACAGCTTTTTAGTTAATCTCTTGAACTGTTTTCAGAAGAATATGTAAGTAATTTATGCGAATGCGGTGATGACTTTTAGTCTCTTTCCTTCTCCACTGCTCAGTCTCCCCTCCTTATTTAATGACAATTGCATATCTATTAGAAAGAAGTTTCCCCAATCAAATAAAGGAATTCCAGGGCGAATCCCTCCCTGCACTTGAGTTGGGGTTTGGGGGAACAAAACAAAATTAGAAAAACCTTGATTCTGAAGCCACATGTAAGGCCTCTCAGCATATCAAAGTGCCATCCTTCTGAAAATATACCTCCCCCCTCACCATATCAAAGTGCCATCCTTCTGAAAATATACCACCTCCTCAAACCCCCACAATCCCCAAAACTCAAACTTTGTCACTTCCCGACCAACCAAGTATTTAAGGCACTGGATTTCCACATCACTGACTGCAGTTCAAGTCCTAAACTCAGGAACTTGAAAATCACAACACATAAATAGATAAATAATTTTTTTTTTAAAAGAAAGCAGTTATGAAGCAAAAGATCTCAACTCATCTTTTCAACTTTAACTATGCATATGAATAACTAGGGGATCATGTTAAAATGTCAATTCTGATTTGGTAGGTCTTGGGTGGGACCTATAAGGATGTGGGAAAAGTCATGACACATTTTTGCATAGAAAAACAGAAAAATACATCATCGCTTTTCTGACAACCCAGTAGAGTCTGCATTTCCCAGAAGTTTCCCTCATGGAAGTTTCCCTATTCTAAAAACTTCGAGTAGAAGGGACTGGATAGCCATTCTGTCTCTATTGTCTTTGAAGAGGAGGACTTAGTATGGTGGTGTGTTCAAGCTTGTGTCTTTTCATTTTATTAAGTAATTCAACATGTTTTTAATGGTTAATATTGTGAATATATTGGATTTTAGGTTGCTTCAACTGCCTTTGGTGACAATTATTGTCTCAATGTCCCATTCAGATCACTAACAATTTGCATTTTAGTTGTTGGCATTTATTTCTCTCCAGTTTGTATTATGCAGATAAACTTCAAGAAGTGACATTACCTCTATTCAATTCTGATTGCAATAGGATATACTAAGACTCCCTCCCCTTCTTTTCTTTTGATTTCTTTTTCTTACTTTTTTTTTCCCCCACTACAACTCAATGGAACCCAGCCAAAATCCCTGGAAATAATCCAGACTTACACATTTCTTTTTGCCCATTACAGCTGAATCAGTAGTAGCAAAACAGAAATAGCTCTATTTACAAAAACATTTCCCCCTACAATTTAAGATTACAACTGGCATGCCAAATCAATATTAGGGACATGTTTAATACACTTATGTATTTTGGGGGTGGGGAATAGAAATAACACCTTTTATTTCAGAATCAATTTGAAGGGAGCAGACTTCATGCACTGAATAGAGATCTCAGCCCATAATCTTGGGTTCCTGAGCACACAGCACCCGTTTAGCTTCTAATTTACTCTCGGGTGACTTAATGGTATTGCTTAATTATAACAGTTGCAAATTCCGTCCTCCAAAATATATCACAGGCAGCCAAACATCTGCAGGGTTTTGTAGTAGAGAGGATGCCAAAATGAAATGCTCATTTTTTGTATTATTTTGCTTTTATTAGTTTTTAATACATATATGTAATAAACAAGATGAGCAAGACAACACTTAAATATGCACCAATGGTAATCAAATGTAAGATATTAAGTTGCAAAAATGCCCATTCTATGGAAAGGAATATGCTCCTCAGGAGAATCTAGGCTGTGACAGGGGACATTTTAAAATAACATTAACTTTTCAGTGATAGAATGGAAGCAGGAAGACTTCTTAACATAGAGAGTAGAGAACAGAGCCCGAGAAAACCTTGCAGAATGTACTGAATGCCAGTAAAAAAATTTGTTTTCCTGTGTGTGTGTGGGGGGGGGCAATTGCTGACTAATTGAAGCACTTGGATTACTCAATATTGAGTCTTTAAGAAAGGCAGGGTGATGTCTGCCACTCAAAAAGTTCAAAACAGGGAACCAGCAGTTAGCGTAATGGCTATGTAGCTGGACTCCCACGTAGTCGACCGCGGTTCGCGTCCTGGACCCGGTGGCTTAAAACTCACGCCGGGCGCGTGTGCGTGCGTGCCCAAGATCCCGAGAGGAGAATGGAGGAGAAGGGATTGCGGCATGACCATCCCCCCTGGGGGGTGATTTCTCGCTTTCTGTCTCTGTCTCTCTCTGTCTGTCTGGCGAGCGCACGCGCCCTATAGCGAAAATCTCTCTCAAAAAAAAAAAAAGTTCAAAACAAAGTTAGCTCTGGTTCGTCTCAGGCTCATGACTGTCAAGTAATACTGAAAATAATCTGTTTCATTTTCAATAAAAGATATATTCATGATACACATAAAATATATAACTATCATTTCCAAAACCTAAAGTTATGCTTTCTGTGACAAAGTCATGAATAATATTCTATATGTACAGTAATTTTTGAAAATCTATTTTGGGGTGATTTTTCTTTATATTGTTGCACTAAGATACCTACCATCATTAAATATGTATATATATTTGTATAAATGTATATATTTCAGAATTGTATCATTTTCAAAAGAAAAGAGTATCTTTACCACAAGGCCTTAAAATGTCCTAACACAACTTGAAACTTCACCAGTGACTCATGTCCCGTGTGCAATCATATTTGTATAAGTAGAAAAAAAGAAAAAGAAAAAGAAAGAAAGAAAAGTACAAAATATTAAAAAAAACCCAGTCAATTAAAAAAATTGCTTCTGTGTATGCTCAGCAGGGATCTGGTAAAAATTAAGCTGAGGCTAATGGAGCTCTAAGCCCCCGCATAACGCCACAGAGGGAGGAAGACTGAATATTGCCTGCTATGAGGCAAACTGCTTAAAGATCTTTGTGAAAGTCTCACTGAAACCAACTTAGCGAACGCTGCTGTCCCACAGCCTTTATGAAGATCCTCTCCGATCGGATAATATTGCTGCCACTGTGGAGCGAGGTGCGACTCCAGTGCATGCTTACCGCTTAGTCACCTCAGCGACGTGTTAACATGAAAGTCAAGGGAGGGTGATAAGAGGATCTTATTAAGCAATCCAGGACTCTAGGCGCTCACGGATGCCCAGGTGGGTGCTAGGCACATAGATGTTTCATTTTAAGACTCACCCATTCCCTTTGCTAAACCTAGCTGTGCATGCAGCCTACAGTCAAACAGAGTTTTTCGTGCCCTGCTGTTTCTGCGGCTGGTGACCACATTCAGGTCTTTCCTAGAGGGGTTTCAAAACCTTCAGCTAGGAGCCCCCAAAGTCTGGGCTGAGTTTGGAGCTCAAGCCGAGGCCTCATTGCCACTGAATTTATGCCTGATGTTCTTTCCCTCTGAACTGAAGGAGCTCCCAAATCAGAGACAGTTTACCTGTAATGTTTACCAATTCCAGAGAACACACCAGGAGGTCTAGTAGGGGAAGATATGAGTTTGTTTCTTACATAGCAGGGCAGAATGCTCCACTGATGGCCGGGGGGGAATGGCCTATGCTGTCATTGAACCCAGGCTAAGATCAGAGGGTGTACATCACCTATAAAATCTGCACAGACTCCTAGTCTCCAAAACAGGGATCTAGCTACTACATATACTGTTGAAGGTTACGATGAAAGGTCAGGTTATTGATTAGCACATCACCAGAGCTTGTACATTAATTTAGTGCCTCTGATCTTTAGATGTTGAGATAGTAGAAGGGTACATACCTCTGGCAGAGCCCAGGCCATGAGCTGATTCCATCAGGTATGGGAACAGTCAGGAGATGTTCATGAGGCCCAGCCACACCAGCTGGGTTGACAGGGTGCAGTGGGTGGGGAAGGAGAGCTCAATGTTTGGAGCCTACCTGCACCCTCTAGGTGTCTTCTGGATACTCGTCTGTGAATTTCCCATAGAACACTCAAAAATGACCCTTATTCCAGGAGCACCACAACACCTGAGACTAAGTTAGAAATTCAGGCACTTAGCCTCATCTCAGAACTACTGAATCAGAAGCTTGCTTTTTATAAGTGCCCAAGGAAAAGTGTATGCATTATGGTCAACTTTGTAAACTACTGCTCTAATTTATTTTTTAGTTAATTTATTTGTTTATTTTCATTGCCAGAGGGCACAGAGAAAAGCACCCCGAAGGGGGTATAACCATCACACTCTTTTTTCCTCCATTTCTCCATACTATCAGGATTTTGGGTGTAGTCACACATACACCTGGCATGTTTTTCAAGTATCCAGGGCTGGGATTCTTATTGTGGAATTTGGCTTCCTATACATAGGGTTTAACCACCATGCTACAGGCCTAGCCCTATTCTGCAGATTTTTGAGTGAATGAATTGACCTCTCCAGGAGTATCTGCATTAGAAAAAGGAACTTCCAGGACCAGCAGTTAGTGTAATGGCTATGTTGCTGGACTTCCATGTAGTTGACTGCGGTTTGAGTCCCAGATCGGGTGGCATGCTCCACTGATGGCCGGGGGGGAATGGCCTATGCTGTCATTGAACCCAGGCTAAGATCAGAGGGTGTACATCACCTATAAAATCTGCACAGACTCCTAGTCTCCAAAACAGGGATCTAGCTACTACATATACTGTTGAAGGTTACGATGAAAGGTCAGGTTATTGATTAGCACATCACCAGAGCTTGTACATTAATTTAGTGCCTCTGATCTTTAGATGTTGAGATAGTAGAAGGGTACATACCTCTGGCAGAGCCCAGGCCATGAGCTGATTCCATCAGGTATGGGAACAGTCAGGAGATGTTCATGAGGCCCAGCCACACCAGCTGGGTTGACAGGGTGCAGTGGGTGGGGAAGGAGAGCTCAATGTTTGGAGCCTACCTGCACCCTCTAGGTGTCTTCTGGATACTCGTCTGTGAATTTCCCATAGAACACTCAAAAATGACCCTTATTCCAGGAGCACCACAACACCTGAGACTAAGTTAGAAATTCAGGCACTTAGCCTCATCTCAGAACTACTGAATCAGAAGCTTGCTTTTTATAAGTGCCCAAGGAAAAGTGTATGCATTATGGTCAACTTTGTAAACTACTGCTCTAATTTATTTTTTAGTTAATTTATTTGTTTATTTTCATTGCCAGAGGGCACAGAGAAAAGCACCCCGAAGGGGGTATAACCATCACACTCTTTTTTCCTCCATTTCTCCATACTATCAGGATTTTGGGTGTAGTCACACATACACCTGGCATGTTTTTCAAGTATCCAGGGCTGGGATTCTTATTGTGGAATTTGGCTTCCTATACATAGGGTTTAACCACCATGCTACAGGCCTAGCCCTATTCTGCAGATTTTTGAGTGAATGAATTGACCTCTCCAGGAGTATCTGCATTAGAAAAAGGAACTTCCAGGACCAGCAGTTAGTGTAATGGCTATGTTGCTGGACTTCCATGTAGTTGACTGCGGTTTGAGTCCCAGATCGGGTGGCTTAAACTCATGCCGGGCGCATGTGCGTGTGTGCCCAGGATCCCAAGAGGAGAATGGAGAAGAAGGGATTGCGGCATGGCCATCCCCCCGTGGGGTGATTTCTCTCTGTCTTTCTGGCGAGTGCATGCGCCCTAAAGCAAAAACCTCTAAAAAAAAGAAAGAAAAAGGAACTTTCAGTGATGTAAAATTTTGTTCTAAAAGAATAAAAGCCTGTGATAGGAATCTCTTCTAAAAGACTTAAGAGGGGCCAGCAGGTGGTGGTTAAGGTGACTGGATTCCACATGGTCCATTGCACAATTCGAGTCCTGGACCCCCTGACTTGAAAACACACCAGTGTATGTGCATGCATGCCTAAAATTCTGAGAGGAGAATAGAGGAGAAGGGACTGAAACATGGCCATCCCCCTTGGAGTGTGTGTGGGGGGCTTTCTTATTTCCCCCTCTCTCTCCTTCTCTTTCTCTCTCCAGCAAGTGACACACCCTGTGGCAAATTAAAAATATTTTTAAAAAAGTTCAAAAATACTTTGGCTATTGGTTCCCCCTAAGTATTACTATTAGATCAATTATTTGGCAAACATTTATTAAGCTTAGAAAGAACTATAAGCAGTGTGACAATGGCAGTATAACACTGGTCTGAGAATCTGGAGACCTGGCCAGTTCCGACTTGGCCCCAGATCAGCTCTGTTGTCTTGGGGAAGTGACTTAATTTGATTGTTACCAAACCATACTTGTTATCCCATGCTCACTCAGTACATAGTTACTGAGACACTGGGATTTTCAGTAGAGAAAAGTTTTACTTGCAAGGCTGTCTAGCAAGGAGACTAGAGATCAGATTTCAAATTCACCTTCCTTCAGTGAGGGAATCTTTAGAAATAATGGAACTTTTTTCTTTTCTTTTTTTTTTTTTTTTCCAAGGGAGATTTTTGCTATAAGGGTGTGTGCGCTACTAGAGAGACAGATAGAAAGTGAGAAATCATCCCCCGGGAGGATAACCATGCCGGAATCTCTTCTTCTCCATTCTCTCTTGGGATTTTGGGCATGCACACACATGCTTCTGGGATGAGTTTTTTAAGCTGCTGGGTCTGGGATTTGAACAGCAGTCAGTTATGTCAGAGTCCAGTTATGTAAGTATTATGCCATCTGCTGATCCCAATTACAGAACTTTTTTTCAAAAGGATTATTTATTTAACTTTATTTATTTAGTTAGTTATTTTAATTTGACCAGAGAGGGACGGAGAAGGAGAGCAAGAGAGAGAAATGAGAAAGCAAACCATCAGGTCCGGGACTTGAACCACAGTCAGTCATGTGGGAGTCTAGCACCCTAATCACCATGCCACCTGCCAACCCCCTCAATTACAGAACTTTTAGGGAGGCAGCTGGGGATGTGGGCGAGCATGATAGGTGAGAAAATGTGGTATAATTCTCAGTGGGTGTGGGTGTGTCCAACCGTCATGCTTCTCTTACAGCATGTTCAAAAAAATGACCATGGGGAAACAGCAGTTAGCGTAATGGCTATGTCGCTGGACTCCCACATAGTCGAACGTGGTTCGTGTCCCAGACCCGGTGGCTTAAAATTCACGCCGGGCGCGTGTGCGTGCGTGCCCAAGATCCTGAGAGGAGAATGGAGGAGAAGGGATTGCAGCGTGACCATCTCCCCTGGGGGGTGATTTCTCGCTTTCTGTCTCTCTGTCTCTCTCTGTCTGTCTGGCGAACGCACGCGCCCTATAGCGAAAACCTCTCTCTCAAAAAAAAAATGACCATGTTACCAAGCTCTGAAGATGGAATTTTAGTCCCTCTGAGGACAAAAGTCTAACTGCTTTTTCTATTCCAAAATTCTTTACAAAGGTCCTGGGGAAAGTCACACCTAGAAACAATGGACCTCTTTGGTCCTTTGGCCACAGGACCCTCCCCACATCCTGTCCTGGGTTTAGCATCTTTATGATGCGTAGTAAGCGTTTTTATCTCTGTTAAAGTAAAAGCAGATGTTCTTGTGCTGATATTCTTTCTGCAACAGAGACCATGCTTTCCAGTCACTAACCCAAGAATTTCAAACTCACCTATAACCCGCGAACCTCCACTTCCAGGTGTCCCACCTTTTTGGATCAGGCCAATGTAAAAATCTCTTGATGCTGATGGACAACTCTCTCTCTCTCTCTCTCAAAGTTAAATAAAAGGAACCAGTATCCCTAACACCCTGAGAAACACTTTTGTCTTTTCCCGGGTTGAGCACTCAGTCTCATGCTTAGAATAAATCCCGTTGATTATTATTTGAACAGAATTTGGTTATTTTCTTCAACACCTCCTATGTCAAAGATTACTTTTTGGTCACCAGGTAGACTTGGTGGAGAGGTCTGTGGACTCAACTGGCTGGAGCCAGCTACAATACATAAGGGCTTACCTCAGTTTCCTGAAAAACATCTTGAACAAAACATCTGTGATCCACTCATCATAGAGGTATTTTCTGCAGTAGCAGAGACAGAATCTAGTGACATATTAACTAAACTACATGTAACTCTAAAGCAGGAGGGTTAATGTATCTGGTCTCTGTTCATAGGAATACAATTTAGGTTTTAATTTCCTAGACTTTACTCCTAATGGAAAATTCTTGGGCTTTACAACCAACTTTTATGGAGTTCTTACTACAGGCCAAGGCAGTGAAAGTGATAAGAAAGTGAAGGTTTTCTAGAGGCTCTTGTAAATGTGTTTTGCTTTTGGTCAGATTTTTGGTTTCCTAGAGGAATTTTTTTTTAGAATGTAACTTTAAAAAAAGAAAGTTTTCTAGCTACAAGTTTATTCAACACCAGATAATCGCTTCCAGCTTCACTGAGGTGGCTCATCATGTCCACAATTAAGTCTCTTCCAAACTGGAATTTGGTTGCTGATCCAGCCTCAGCTTGACTTTCTGGTGGGCCCCACAGCACACAGCACTACATCTTTGTGTCTCTTTGTCTGCCTCCTGGTGCGTGAGTCTCGCAGGTCACTCACCCTTCACACATCTGGGTGGAGACCAGCTGTCTCAGGAAGCTTCGCACAGAGTGCAGGCATGTCAGGGCCAGTGGAGGTCATCACCGAGGTGCTGGATACCCTCATCGGTAAAGTGCCAATGTCTCCAGGCAAACTGCTCCTTCCTGGAGAGCTGGGGATGGCCTGACCTTCCTGATGTGCGGATTGGGCACCTTCTTGTCTGCCAGATCCAGGTGCCTTGGTACATGAACATCCTTTTTGGTCACTATCACTCCCTTCTAAAAAGATTGTAAGTGGTGACCGACTCTTCTTCAGCATCTGCAGATACAGTGGCAGGGTTTGGAGAGGAAAAGCCCTTACTTCTTGCCAGCTCCAAATCCAAGGTCTAAGGGCTTCCAACTCTCCACTGCTACATCTCCTCCCTAAAACTCTAGCACTGGGCAAGAGGTCAGCTCAGAGTGAGAGGTCCTGACCCAAAGGAGAAACCTGTAAGCTGCACCCGTCTCCCAGGTTTGCCTGGTTGGCTCCCTATCAATATGAAACAGATAAAATTTGAGCTGTTCTGTTTGAAGCTGAAGTGGAGAGTCCTGGACTATCTGCTCAGACCTCCTCTTATTTCTGAGGTGTGTGGTGTGTGTGTGTGTGTGTATGTGTGTTTGTGTGTCTGAGGCAGAGGGGGCGGGGGGGGGCTGTGGCATTTCTTTGAATTCCATATTTCCACAGTTTGAAAAGGATTGAACTTGTTTGTCACTTTTGACACTGCCAGCTTTGTCCTTCCTCAAATGTCTATGTGTCTTGTCACAATGGAATTACTATGATTGTCCTGGGGCCAGGGCAGGTTGTTCTGGAGCCATTTTGTTTCCCAAGATGCATCATGCTACTGTCTTTTAAGAACTGTGGGCACCATGTAGAATTGTGGACAACTTAAGGGAAAGAATAATACACCTCACCAGGAAACTGTTTAAAACTTCCTTTTTGTCAGGGGGAAAAAAAAGTCATACATTAAGTTGTGTTAAAAAAACAAATGCAGAGGGACCAGCAGTTAGCATAATGGCTATGTCGCTGAACTCCCATGTAGTCGACCACGATTCGAATCCCAGACCCTGTGGCTTAAACTCATGCCGGGCGCGCGTGTGTGTGTGTGCGCCCGTGCCCAAGATCCGAGAATGGAGGAGAAAGGATTGTGGC
>NW_006159919.1:2112933-2114327 GCF_000334495.1 Tupaia belangeri chinensis
TGAGCGACAGTAACTTAAAGCAAAAATCTCCCCAAAAAAAAAAAAAAAAGTAAAAACAAACAAACAAACAAAAAACAAATAGAAGGGCCAGCAGGTGGCATGGTGGTTGAGGCGCTGGATTCCCATATCTCTGACTGTGGTTTGTGTCCCAGACTTGGTGGCTTGCCTTCTTACTTTTTCTTTCTTCCCCCAGTCTCTATCATTCTCTGGTGGGTGCATGTGTCCTATACCAGCTTAAAACACAATAACAAAGATAAATAAAATAAAATAAATAATTCCTTCAAACACAACAAAACAAATGGAGGGCCAGCAGATGGCGTGGTGTTTAAGGAGCTATACTCCCACATGGATGACTATAGTTGGAGTCCTGGATCCAGTGGCTTGAAGATTCTGCTAGGGGGGTGTGTGTGTGTGTGTGTGTGTGTGTGCGTGTGTGTGTGCGTGTGTGTGTGCATGCCCAAAATCCCAAGAGGAGAACAGAGGAGAAGGGATTGTGACATGGCTATCCTCTCTGGGGCTGATTTCTCACTTCTCCTCTACTCTCTGTCTCTCTTGGGCGAGTGCATACACCCTATATCAAACTAAAAACAAGCAAAACAAAGCAAAAAACAAGAGCAAGTTACCATTTAAAAATCTTTCACATTAGTAAAGTTTCTGAAGATTGCCATGTGTAAAGCTGTAGGGCAAAGGCACTCAGCACTACTAATGTTTGTTCTCTTTAGAGGGCATTGTCTTTAACAATCTTAAAATTACGCATACTCTGTCACCATGCAATTCTGTTTCTAAGATTTTGTCATTAGAAATCAATCGGAAGTGTATACAAAGATATAAAGATATACAGGGGTATTCATTGTAGTGTAGAGGAATTCACTGACAAAACAAACTGGCAACAATCTAAGTTTTCAACAATACAGAAGTAGTGATACTTACTCTGCTAAACTGGTGCAATGAAATGCCACATACTGATCAAAAAGTGAACTAAAAAAATAATTGACATGGAAAGAAGTTTATGCAAAAAGAGTATTTGCGTATGATGCTAGTTAATTTATTTTATTTATTGTTATTATTTTAAATTTTCTATAGGACATGTATGCTTACTACAGAGAAAGAGAGAGAGAGAGAGAGACAGAGAAAGAGAGAGAGAGAGAGAAAGAGAGAGAAAGCAAGTCACCAGGTCCAGGACTCAAACTATGGTCAGCCATGTGGGAGTCCAGAGCCCCAGTCACCATGGTGCTTTCTGGCCTTATGATGCTAGTTTTGAAAAACATACATACATGTATGTTATAATTCAGTTAAGGCTCTTCAGGTGGTGAGATTATTCTGGATAATTGTAAAACATAATCATAAGCATCCTTGTAAGAGAGAGGCAGAAGAGGATCTAATGAGGGCAAGAG
>NW_006159919.1:2114358-2115532 GCF_000334495.1 Tupaia belangeri chinensis
AATCATGGAGGTCGAGAAGAGAATGATACAGACACAAGTCAAGGGATACCAGCACCCACCAGAAGCTGGGGGAGGCAAGGCGTGCATTTCCTCACAGAGTCTGGAGGGAACACAACTGCCAACACCTTGATTTTTCTGGTGATACCTATTTTGTATTTACAAATCTCCAGAAATGTGAGAGAATACATTTCTGTTTTAAGCCATCACGTTTGTGGTAATTTGTTGTAGCAAACATAGGAAACTTATGACAGTTTAAAACAGGTTATTTCTAAGGTCAGTTTTGTTCCAAAACTATGAGAACCATATCATTTGCTTTGTAAGTTAGTAAGAAATTTAGGAGAAAAATATCTCCATGCAATAGTCTAGGTAGAATAGATTCTAACCCCATCTTACATTTTCTTTCTTTTAAAATAGAGGTGGAAAAATGAAATATTACACATACAAAGATACATATGAAAAGGAGCAAATAGCTTTATATGAACTTATTTTATAGAGAAACAAATTGATTAACAAATTAATTAAATAAGAGACAACTTTATTTGCAGACCTTATTTAGCGACTTTCAGACAATTTGGAAACAGACGAGGAAAAAAATGTCTGGTGGCAAGGGAAGTCTTCATTTAGTGTCACATTGAAGGCTGTGACTTCTTCTGAAATCATCCTGCGCAGGATTTTTTTTTTTTTATGTTTCTTTTTTCCATTAATTTATTTATTTTTACATTTTTGCACAAACATTTACTTTACATATCAAAAAATTTTAGCTCGTACTCGATAGTTCTTGACAGTTAATAAACAACTTGCAAAATTTCAAAATACTGAATTTTAAAGATCATGTTCAAAGTATTTCTTATAATTTTGTATAATCTTGTTTGCAACTCTTTAACAACAGAGACAGTATGGTTTTAAATATTTTTGAGAAAATATTTACATGTCAACTACTCAAGTTGTTGGAAAGCAAATGCCCAGCACATAAGTCACATATAAACCTTCTCAATTCGGCCCTGCCTACCAAGTTCTGTGATACACCATCTACTAGCAAAGATCGGTCTCTTTCACCCTTTCTAACCTTGCCACTGGCATCGGCCTTCTTGGCTTCGCGTTTCTTCCCTTAGTTTCCTTCACAGCTTTTTTTTTTTTTTTCTTTTTTTAAAATTTTTATTATTTTTTTAATTTT
>NW_006159919.1:2116654-2131204 GCF_000334495.1 Tupaia belangeri chinensis
CGCAGGATTTTTTTTAGGGATGTGAATGCATCTAGGCACGGAACTAATTGAAGATGGAAGTTACATGCTTGGATATGTCACTTTAAATGGTAGAATTAGACTTTTGTGTTGTGATGGCAACTCCCATGAGCATAGCTCCCTTCTCTTAGGTTTACTTGTGCAAGTAATATTGCATCTAAAATTTTGTGTCGAAACAGAATAAACTGAATGGATACTATCACATCTTCCAATACTGGCTTCATTACATTCCAATGTGTTTTTAATTATCTCACAGTATTTATTGCAAAAGTATTAAAATGTGATCAGTTCTGGTTTGTGTCACAAAACAAGATGCCAACGACTCCCAAGTTCTGAACCATCAAGATTACCTGTCTCTAGTCTCTCAAATTTGTTCAGGAGACTTAAGAGTAGAGTAATAAATTAGAAACTGAATTTTAGAGTAAGCATGGTGCCTAGTCTGTTTGAGCTGCTGTAATAAAATTCCATAAACTGAGTGGCTTTTTTTTTTTTCCAATAGGGTGCATGCATTTTCCGGAGAGAGGGAGAGAGAGAGAGAGAGAGAGAGAGCGAGCAAGCGAGAGGGAAAGTGTGAAGTCATCTCCCATTCTCCTCCTGAAATTTTGGGCACATATACATCCACATCCTGTGGGATTTTCAAGCTGCTGGGTCCAGGACTTGAACCATGATTGATCATGTGGGAGCTCAGTGCTTTAACCACTATGTCACCTGATGGTTCCCTGAGTGGCTTGTTAACAACAGAAACTTATTTCTCTTAGTTCTGAATACTGACAAGTCTAACATTAAGGATCAAGTAGACTTGGCATCTGATGAGGCCTGTGCTCAGTTCGTAGGTGGTGCTTTCTTGCCGTGTCTTTGCATGGGAGAAGAGCGAGCAGGAGCATCTCTCTTGCACTTCTTTTAGAAGGGCATGGATTCCATTCATGAGGGTTCTGCCCTCGTGGTCTAATCACCTCCCAAAGGGCCCACCTCTTAATAACATCACTATAGGGGTTTCAACATATGAAATTTGGAGGACACAAATATTCGGATCCAAGCGTTTGGGAAATAGCATACAGTTACAAAGGGGAGGGGGAGGAAGGGAAGGGTGTTTACTCTTATTGTGTTCCTAGAGAAAGATATTTCAACAAGACAGACTGGTTGCTTGCTTTGACAGAAGGGGGTTGTTGGTTACGGGGTAGAGGATAGCCTGTACACTCGGGACTTGTGCTATGACTAATCACTGAGCGTTTCTCTGGAAGTAGTGCAAGCTGCAAAGGAGAGAGAAGTGGCATGTGTTATATAAGACTCTGCCATACAGGCTCTCAGGAGGGTGAGAAGACCTTGCCGGAAGTTGCTGGAAGAGTACAGCCACATTGCAGAGATTGCAAACTCCCAGTCTAAGATGATACTTTCTCCAGGACATGGAAGCTGTGGTCAGGAGACTCATTCCCTAGTGCCCTAAAACCTATGGAAGAGCACATAAGAGAATGAGTCAGCTATAAATATCTTCTAGTTTCAAACCATGTTACTGCTGTTCCTCCATCTCCTTTCCCACTCCCTTGTACCCTCTGAGAGGTCTGATGCTTTAGCTAAAGTTGAGTTGAGAATGGTGGGGAGGGAAGAGTGGAGATGTGAGGAATGATGCTGGCAGAGTAAATCAAGATGCCAATCATGCTCATCTCTGCACTGTAAATGCTCATGTTACATCAGGCTCAGCTGCACAAAGGAAGAAAACTTTATGTATGCATGTATGCTTAATTTTTTCCATAGAGTCCGTGTGCTTACCAGAAAGAGAGAGAGTGAACAAAAGCTGAAATCAACCCTCTCTCCCCACCTGGGGCATGGTCAAAGTGCAATCTCCTCTCCTCAATTTCTCCTGTTGAGATTTTGGTCACACATGCACATGCACTTGGTATGTTTATCATTCCCAGGGGTGGGGTCTCGAAATGTACAGTCAGCCATTTGGAATCCAGCCACCTTAACCATCCAAAACTTAACTTGAAACACAGCTGGACAATTTGACAGGTATCAAGGAATGAAAATTTTTATTAATGAACTAAGGTTATTTAGGGCACTAGAGTAACCAGAGGAACATCTAGAAAAGCTCTGAAACCTGCCCAGTTTTCACGCCAGAAGGGGTGGTGGTCGGGAGGAACAGATTTAAAGGACAGTAAGAGACAAGTACAGTTGCTTTATAACTACCAGTCTTATTTATTCAAATGAACAGTTTTACTTTACAAAATAATTTATTAATCTATTAATAGATTCCTTCATTAATTCTAGAAAAGGTATTGCAACATATCAATGATTGTGCCAAATTCTTTTTTTCTTTTCTTTTTTTTTTTTGAGAGTTTTTCGCTATAGGGCGCGTGCGCTTGCCAGACAGACAGAGAGAGACAGAGAGACAGAAAGCGAGAAATCATCCCCTGGGGGTGGTCACGCCCTTTTCCTCCATTCTCCTCTCAGGATCTTGGGCACACACGCACATGCGCCTGGCGCGAGTTTTAAGTCACGGGGTCCGGGACGCAAACGGCGGTCAACTACGTGGGAGTCCAGTGACATAGCTATTACGCTAACTGCTGGTTCCCAGTGCCAAATTCTTAAACTTTGTAAGTTTAAGACTTTGTAAATGTAATAAATGGTCATGAATGTTACTATAGAACATGTAATCAAGGTAATTTGAGAACAGAATGCTGAAAGTCTCATTGAAGTCTATGGATTACATTTTTTAGGTTAAAATTTTCCAGACAAACTGGCCGGCGAATATTTATTTATGTATTTATTGTGTTGTTTTATTGGTAGAGGGTATGCACACCTGGGGAGAAAGAGAGAGAAAGAGAGAGAGAGAGAGAGAGAGAGAGAAGAGAGAAAGCACTCCCCACGGGGTGTGGTCATGCCATGACCTCTCCTCCTCCAGTTTTCCATCCTATCAGGATTTGGGGCACGCACACACATGTTCCTGGTGTGTTTTTCAAGCTACCGGGGCTAGAACTCCAACTGCAGTCAGCCATGCAGGATCAGGCTCCCTGTGCATAGTTTAACCTCTGTGCTATGAGCTTGGCTTTGGTAGGTGAGTTTTTAAAAGCATCAGCTGGGCCACTTTTGCCATATCTGAGTCATATAAGAGTAAAAATCATACGTTTCTCTTCTAAAAAAGTGCTCTGACTTCTTTGGGCTTTTATAACTCAAAGGACTAAAGCCATAAACTTGAAACTGAATGGGAATAGAGTTCTCATTGAGAAAAAGACAATGAAGTCAAATGAGGTGAAAAATGGCTTTGTATTTTATAGGTGGGAGTATTAAATTCTTAAGCCCGTATCCAGACATTTAGACAATTTTCTTACCTTTTAGAACCGCTTTGGTAAGGCTGAAATAAAGTACCATTTGCATTAACTTTGAACTTTGCTTTGTTTCCTACTGAGCAATTTTCTAACTCGAAAATTAATTGCAACTGTACGTGTTAATAAAATGTTTAGATTGGAAAGTGAAGCACTTTGGTTTGAAATTTTATGGAAATCTAAAAAAATCCAGAATTGGTAATGTGGCCATATTACTCATGCTTTATTAAGAGTTCCTCTTATTTAATTATCTGAGGGGATGATGAGGCCAACCTACACATTAATGTAAAAATCAGAAACATTTAAAAAGTCATGTGATTAAAAGTTTATAACCAAATAACTGATGTTGAATGCATAAAAACACATCTCACACGAGGCTTGTACTTCTTCTGGCAGTGCCAGGGCATTTCAGAGTATCTAGGGCCATTACTTGACTTTGTTCTGATACTTTCATTTGTGCTGACATTTTTCTCCCTTCTGCAGTTTGGAGCTAGAATAAAAAGGAGAATGAATCTCATCCTTTGTATGGAAGGATCCACTGACTAGTTAGAAGAAGGTTAAGGACCTCTCACATGCTCCTAGAGAACCATTTGTTAAAGCAAATGAACCAGTGAACCTAAGTCTAAGACCCAATTTAGGAGCATTTTTGTTCTGGGACTTCTATTAATGTGGTCTTACTGTTTGCATTGCTTTTAGTGCCTCAAGATCTGCTTCTATGTTTAGCATAGGAGAGAGAGAGAGAGAGAGATCTTACTCTTCTAAAAAGGGGCTGATATTTTGGAAGGATAATTGTTTTCTTTGGTGCTATTCCCTCCTCTTTCCTAAAATCCATAAGCCTCAGTTTTTAAAATATATTTATTACTAACACATAAGAAACCTGTCCATATCCAGTCTTGTTCTTGATATGAGATTGTGAATGTAGTGATCTCTCTTCTTTTTTTTTTTAAGAAATTTTTGCTATAGGGCGCACCATGCCACAATCCCTTATCTTCCATTCTCCTCTCAAGATCTTGGGCACGCACACACACGTGCCTGGTGTGAGTTTAAGTCACCAGGTCTGGGACTCGAACTGCAGTCAACTACATGGGAGTCCAGTGACATAGCCATCATGCCAACTGCTGGTCCCTCTTTTTTTTTCTTTTTCTTTTTTTTTTTTAAAGAGAGAGATATTTTTGCTATAGGGTGTGTGCACTCACTAGAGAGAGACAGAGAGAGAGAGAGAGAGAGAAAGTGAGAAATCACCCTTCCCCGGGGGGATAGCCATGCAACAATTCCTTCTCCATTGTCCTCTCAGGATTTCGAGCATATATGCACACATGCCCAACATGAGTTTTAAGCCAATGGGACTGGAACTTGAACGACGGTTGACCATGTGGGAGTCTAGTGACATAACCATTATGCTATCCGCTGGTCCCACTCCCTCTTTTTTTTTTTTTTTTTTTTTTTAATACCTACTGTTAGACATGTGCTTCTTGTAATAGTGTTCCCTTGCATGTGTTTTTAGGATAAAATATTCTAGTAAAAGCTTGATCCTTTAATGTGTTCCTCTTAGTTACATACTGCTAAAGGCCATGTATTAGGTTGGCAGAAAAGTCATGATACATTTTTTGCATAGAAAAACAGAAAAAAAAATCATAATTTTCCTGACAACCCAACAGAATTACATGAAGTAAAAATTTATGTTTGAATTAATGTATGATTTTTTCCTTTATTTATGATAGAGCATGTGCATGCACATGTGACAGAGAAAGAAAGAGACACCCTCCACAGAGTCTGGTCATTTTGCAGTCCCTTTCTTCTAGTCCTCACCTGTGGAACTCTGAGCACTGGTGCACAAGCCTGCCATGGTCCAGACTGACTGGCGAGGGATTTGTCCTGTGGTCCGTGATTTCTCTGGAGCAGTGCATTACCTGCCCCACATAGTTTTACTCTAACATACATTCTGTTCTTTATTTTAACATGTCAGATTTATAGAGGCCTTATAAGTGCAGTACAAAGAATTCCCATATATCATTCACTTAGATTTTCAGATGTTTCTATGTCACATTTGCTTCACCACCCTCCATTCTGTGTGTGCATAATATGTACCACACCCACGCTCACATACTTAATTTTTTTTTTTTTTAGATTTTTTTCTATAGGGCATGTATGCTCATCAGAAAGACAGAGAGAGACAGAAAGTGAGAACTCAACCCCACCAGGGGGAATAGCCACACTGCAGTTTCTTCTCCTCCACTCTCCTCTTGGGATTTTGGGCATGCATGTACCTGTGCTCGGTATGACTTTTAAGTCACCAGGACTCAAACTGTGATCGGCCACGTGGGAGTCCAGCGACGTAACCATTATACCATCTGCTAGTCCAAACACTATTTTTTTATGAATTGTTTCATGTAAGTTGCAGACATGATGCCTCTATACTTCTAAATACCTCAATGTGTATTTCCTAAAGAAAGGCTATTCTAGGGACCAGCAGTTAGTGTAATGGCTATATTGCTGAACTCCCATGTAGTCTACCGTGGTTCTAGTCCCGGATCTAGTGGCTTAAACTCATACCAGGTGTGTGTGCGTGCGTGCCCAAGATTCCGAGAGGAGAATGAAGGAGAAGGGATTGCGGCATGGCCACCCTACCCGGGGGGGGGGGGATTTCTTTCTTTCTCTCTCTCTCTCTCTCTGTCTCTCTGGTGAGCACACGCGCCCTATAGCAAAAACCTCTCCAAAAAAAAAAGAAAGGGTATTCTATTCATATAACCACAGTACAATAATCAAAATCAGAACATTAGCATTGATATAATGCTATAGTGTAATCTACCATGTCACAATTTTGCTAATTTTCCCAAAATTTCCTTTATACAAGAAGAAAAAAAATTCCAGATGACACGTTGCATTCAACAAAGAGACTTTAATTTCTTTCTAGCTAGAAGTCTCCAGTCTTTGTTCTGACCTTGACATTTGTGAAGAGTACAAATCAGTTATTTTGTAGAATGTCTCTCAATTTAAGTTTGCTTATATATTTTTCAAAGTATAAAATATTAATTATGAGGGATTTGGAAAATTCTTGTTGCTGTAGAAACCCATAACTTTAAAATTTATTGACTTATATGAGCATAAATACATGGACACTAAAGGGATTTAATCTCTGAATTTATATACTGTGTTTGGTTCTTGAGCCGTTTGTACATACATGTACATTCTTGAGATTCTGTACACTTTATTCTTCAATAAAAATAATAAATGACCAAAGTCATGATTTGAAAAATGTATAGTTCATTTTAAGGGGAAAGTTCTATGTACTTGATTTTAGAAAGTGCTGTTAATAAAATAATTCTTTCCATATTTGTTTCACTTTGTTTGGAACGATAGAAAGAAGTGAAAAGTTGCCACTGAAAGATTTAATAGATAACTGAACTAGTTTACTGAAAAATTCTGCAAGAGTGGGACCAGCAGGTGGCATAATGGTTACGTAGCTGGATTTCCATATGGCCTTCCGTGGTTCAAGTCCTAATCCCTGCGGCTTGTAATTCACACAGGATGTGTGCGTGCGTGTGTGCGTGTGTGTGTGTGTGTGTGTGTGTGTATGCCCAAAATCCCAGGAGGAGAATGGAAGAGAAGAAATTGCACCACAATTGTGGTTATCTGCCTGGAAGGTGATTTCTTGCTTCTTTCTGTTTCCCTGTCTCTCTGGTGAGTACATGTGTCCTATAGCAAAAATCTCTCTTAAAAAAAAAAAAAATTCTGGGACCAGCAATTGGTGTAATGGCTAGGTTGCTGAATTTCCATGTGGTTGACAGCAGTTCGAGTCCCAGACCCAGTGGCTTAAACTCACACCGGGCGTGTGTGCGTGCATGCCCAAGATCCCAAGAGGAGAATGGAGGAGAGGGGATTGTGGCATGGCCATCTCCCCTAGGGGGTGATTTCTCGCTTTCTGTCTCCTTGTCTCTCTCTGTCTTTCTGGTGTGTGCACGCGACCTATGCCTTGAAACCTCTCCAAAGGGAAAAAAAAAAAAAAAAAAAAACAGAAAAAAGAAAAGAAAAAAAAATCCGCCACAATGGGCTATCAACTGTAGGCCTTTTTTTGAGAGACAGCTGGACCATTGTTATCTAGGTATTCTTTTATTTTTTGTTCCAAGACTTTTCTTCAGTCATTTACTTGTTTTGGTAAGTCTATAACATACAAACTTGTTAGGTAAACTTGATTTTCCTCGTGCAACATCGTATAAGTTTTTTTAAAATCATCACATCAAATTTTAGAATCTTGAGATTTTTCAGAAATGTAGTGAGTAAAAGATCACAATCTTACTTCTCTATTGCAGAAACAAACAAGCATGATGACTACCTTGGGAATAATGGAAGAATAAACTTTTTTGGTAAATTTGCCAGAGGGTTCATACACTCATGAGAGAGAGAGAGAGAGAGAGAGAGAGAGCAAGAGAGAGCTTTTCTTGCTTGTGGGGAATGGTCATGATGCAATCCCTTCTTCTCCATTTCTTCCACCTTTTGGAATTTGGGGCATGCATACACACACACTAGAATGTTTTTCAAGGTGCTGGGTCTGGGGCTCAAACTACGTAGTTGGCCATGTGAGATCCAGCCACATTAACCACCATGCCACTGGTTGGCCCAGGAAGAACAAATTTTTATTGTAGAACTGAAGAGGAGGCTTCTTGGGTAACTCAAGTATTATTATTGATAACATAAAAGTATAAAGTTCTTTCCTACTAATACAAATGTACCTTTTAGGAGATAATAAATTGATTTTCTTTCTTTTTTAAGAAAACCAAAAAGTAATGATAATAAATTTTAAAGAAGCACAAATACCAAGTAGTGTTTAAGCCCCAGGTGGCTGTTGGATTTGATAGAACCGTCCACTAGACATAAGGAGAACTTTGTACTGCAACTTCTGTGGATCTTGTGTCTCTATGACCATCAATTCCCTGCCACCAAAGATTTTCTGTGTAACAGCAAACTGTTAGTGTAAGGATTATTGAATAACTGTCTTGAAAAAACAATGGTAGTCCTCTTCATTATTAAAAATGTGACTGGTCACTTAAAATACTGTATTTCTGATTAAAAAAACCCAACAATAACCTATTATATACAACTTTCTTTTGGATTTATTCTTTCCAAGTGAAGCAATTAATACAAGAATTCTTTTAATTTGGCTTACACATTGCAGTGCTTCTCTGCACATCGAAAAATCAATGTTAAAAAGAAACAAACCTTTGTTCTCCTGTTAATTGCTCCTGCCTACCTTCTAGGCCTGAATTATTTCTTCATGTTCTTGATTTTTTACCTGATTTGGAGCAACAGTAGGTTAGTTTGCCACTTATTTACTTCTTACCACCTAGTGTCATCTGGAATTTTCTTGCTGAATCAACTTTTTGAGCTCTCAAGTTTCTTTTCAGTTGTCTCACCTCTGCTGCTGATCTGTCAGGCCTAGGGATTCAGCTTTGTTGCACCAACGCACGCTTCAAAGATGTTTCAGAATTCGCACTTCAAAATTAAAATATACATTTTCTTTTCAGTGACTGAGCCATGAAACAGAATCACATGGGATAAGGAAGTGGTAGAGTAGAACAGAAAAAAAAAACCTACAACACAGAAGCAAGTACTTCCCAGGGAATTAACTTTCTCAAACATGTGTTTCCCAGAGCTCAGGAAACACTAATTTCTGTGTTGTTGGTATTGTTTCTTTGTTCTATCATGCCACTTCCTTATCCCACATGATTCCATTTCACGCCTCAGTCACCAAATAAGAAACTGTATATTTTAGGTTAGATTTTAACTTTAAGCACATTTTGAAGTAAGCCCCCGGTATTAAAAATGCTAGCACTTGAGGGTATTAGTTGTAAGCTGGGTGGTGTGATCTGAAGGACTCCACACAATCGGAAAAACAGGATACTTCGCCTGGAGACGGAGGCAATGGCTCCATCTTCAAGCCATAGATTATTTAACTAGAGTCCTGTAGGGACCCATGGAACCTCAGCACCTGAGCTGCCAAATGTCTAATGTGGAAAGTTCTGTATTTCAGAGCATTGCCCAACTACAAAGCTGTTACCATAGGGGCTGCTATGCTGATGGGTGGCTGACTTTAAAATGAGTCTTGGTGTTCTCTGCCTTTTCTCCCAGTCATCCTCCTAAAGGTGATATCCTACTCTCTATTCTAGAGGAAATTATTGCTTACTAGTGTCCTGTGCTGCCATGGGATAAGGGTTGTATAAGAGGAAGTGCAGAGGGAAGAGGGAAGCAAAATTCTAGTGTCCAGCCCATAGGATGCCTGGGAGATGGTGGGTGCTGTCAGCTGGGAGTCCTTGCACACAGAAGTGAAAGGCTGGCTCAGACTACTGGAACCAGTAGCTTTCTTCTCAAACAATCCTAGCGAAATTCTGTTCCCTTCTTTCCTCTGTTTCTCAGTTGGGAAGGAACCCATTTTTTTACATTTCTTTCCTCCTCTTCCTCCTCCCCCTCCTCCTCCTCCTTCTTCTTCTCTTCTTTTTTCTAATGAGAGAGAGAAGGGAGAGGGAAAACAAACATGTGAATGCATGTGAGGGGAGGAAGGAGAGAGAGAGAGAAGTTTTTGAGAGGAGTCTTGTCTTTGTGATTCTTGCTCCACCCTCTCAGTCAGCCAGGATTATTGGCATGCACCGCCATGCTTGGCCTGTCCAGATTGGTCTGGAATCTGAACCTGGGTCTCCCATGTAGCTCCAACCTCTTTCCGAGGTGCCTACCACCTGGGCCACCGTGCTGAGTCCATTTTCTTATTTCTAAGAACAGAAAAGCCCACTTTACAAGTATGCAATTGAATCTTTCTTTTTGGAGTTAGGTGAATAATTGCCCTGCCTCTCCCTGTAAATATTCAAGCATATTTTCTTTCTTGTTGCTGATAATTGACTTTGGATCATTTCCATGAGTGAGTAGCAAAGAAGCTCTTGTGGTGTCTATGGAAGGATTCAGTGGACTTGGGGTGGATATGGGGAGAAACAAGGGACAATATCTTCCTTCCATATGTTCTGTAACCTCACTGAGCACACGGTTCCACTCTATCCTGACTTATCACAAGTGTGGGTCTTGAATTCTAGAAGATTGACAACTCTTAATGTAATTCGAAGTATGGTAGACAGCATGGAAGTATGTGGACCTTACCAAGGCTGTCTGGAGTCAGGTCAATCCTTAGTGTAATAGTTGGATGTTTTTTTCCTTTTAAGTTTTTTTTCCCGAAGGGTGAGTACACTCACCAGAGAGACAAAGAGAGACAATGAGAGGGAAGGTGAAAAATCACTACCCAGGGGAGAAGACTACACTGTAATCCCTTCTCCATTCTCCTCCTGGGATTTTGAGCACTCATGCATATGTGCCCGGAATGATTTTAAAGTTGCCAACTTCAGGACTCAAACCATGGTTGGTCGTGTGGGAGTCCAGTGCTTTAACACACTGCCACCTGCTGGCTTCAACATTTGGAATTTTTAATCATACTTTAAACTCTTGTTCAGGTACTTTTAATTAACCCCTAGAAAATAATACCTTTCCTAGAGTTGAGAATTATAAAGAGCAATAAAAATCTGTGCCTTGTGAACTTTAGAGCATAAGAGATAGATACATGGGACCAGTCCTATAGTCTAGTGGTTAAGGGATCCAGCTGCAGTTTGAATCCTGGCTCCAGCAGTTTGAAAAACACATCAGGTACATGTGTGTGCCTTCCTATAGAATGGAGAAATGATGAAGAAGGGATTGTGGTGGGATCAGCAGTTAGTGTAATGGCTATGTCGCTGGACTCCCATGTAGTCTACTGTGGTTCAAGTCCTGGACCTGGTGGCTTAAAACTCACTCCAGGCACGTGTGCGTGCGTGCCCAAGATCCCAAAAGGAGAATTGAGGAGAAGGGGGATAAGGAAGTGGTAGAGTAGAACAGAAAAAAAAAACCTACAACACAGAAGCAAGTACTTCCCAGGGAATTAACTTTCTCAAACATGTGTTTCCCAGAGCTCAGGAAACACTAATTTCTGTGTTGTTGGTATTGTTTCTTTGTTCTATCATGCCACTTCCTTATCCCACATGATTCCATTTCACGCCTCAGTCACCAAATAAGAAACTGTATATTTTAGGTTAGATTTTAACTTTAAGCACATTTTGAAGTAAGCCCCCGGTATTAAAAATGCTAGCACTTGAGGGTATTAGTTGTAAGCTGGGTGGTGTGATCTGAAGGACTCCACACAATCGGAAAAACAGGATACTTCGCCTGGAGACGGAGGCAATGGCTCCATCTTCAAGCCATAGATTATTTAACTAGAGTCCTGTAGGGACCCATGGAACCTCAGCACCTGAGCTGCCAAATGTCTAATGTGGAAAGTTCTGTATTTCAGAGCATTGCCCAACTACAAAGCTGTTACCATAGGGGCTGCTATGCTGATGGGTGGCTGACTTTAAAATGAGTCTTGGTGTTCTCTGCCTTTTCTCCCAGTCATCCTCCTAAAGGTGATATCCTACTCTCTATTCTAGAGGAAATTATTGCTTACTAGTGTCCTGTGCTGCCATGGGATAAGGGTTGTATAAGAGGAAGTGCAGAGGGAAGAGGGAAGCAAAATTCTAGTGTCCAGCCCATAGGATGCCTGGGAGATGGTGGGTGCTGTCAGCTGGGAGTCCTTGCACACAGAAGTGAAAGGCTGGCTCAGACTACTGGAACCAGTAGCTTTCTTCTCAAACAATCCTAGCGAAATTCTGTTCCCTTCTTTCCTCTGTTTCTCAGTTGGGAAGGAACCCATTTTTTTACATTTCTTTCCTCCTCTTCCTCCTCCCCCTCCTCCTCCTCCTTCTTCTTCTCTTCTTTTTTCTAATGAGAGAGAGAAGGGAGAGGGAAAACAAACATGTGAATGCATGTGAGGGGAGGAAGGAGAGAGAGAGAGAAGTTTTTGAGAGGAGTCTTGTCTTTGTGATTCTTGCTCCACCCTCTCAGTCAGCCAGGATTATTGGCATGCACCGCCATGCTTGGCCTGTCCAGATTGGTCTGGAATCTGAACCTGGGTCTCCCATGTAGCTCCAACCTCTTTCCGAGGTGCCTACCACCTGGGCCACCGTGCTGAGTCCATTTTCTTATTTCTAAGAACAGAAAAGCCCACTTTACAAGTATGCAATTGAATCTTTCTTTTTGGAGTTAGGTGAATAATTGCCCTGCCTCTCCCTGTAAATATTCAAGCATATTTTCTTTCTTGTTGCTGATAATTGACTTTGGATCATTTCCATGAGTGAGTAGCAAAGAAGCTCTTGTGGTGTCTATGGAAGGATTCAGTGGACTTGGGGTGGATATGGGGAGAAACAAGGGACAATATCTTCCTTCCATATGTTCTGTAACCTCACTGAGCACACGGTTCCACTCTATCCTGACTTATCACAAGTGTGGGTCTTGAATTCTAGAAGATTGACAACTCTTAATGTAATTCGAAGTATGGTAGACAGCATGGAAGTATGTGGACCTTACCAAGGCTGTCTGGAGTCAGGTCAATCCTTAGTGTAATAGTTGGATGTTTTTTTCCTTTTAAGTTTTTTTTCCCGAAGGGTGAGTACACTCACCAGAGAGACAAAGAGAGACAATGAGAGGGAAGGTGAAAAATCACTACCCAGGGGAGAAGACTACACTGTAATCCCTTCTCCATTCTCCTCCTGGGATTTTGAGCACTCATGCATATGTGCCCGGAATGATTTTAAAGTTGCCAACTTCAGGACTCAAACCATGGTTGGTCGTGTGGGAGTCCAGTGCTTTAACACACTGCCACCTGCTGGCTTCAACATTTGGAATTTTTAATCATACTTTAAACTCTTGTTCAGGTACTTTTAATTAACCCCTAGAAAATAATACCTTTCCTAGAGTTGAGAATTATAAAGAGCAATAAAAATCTGTGCCTTGTGAACTTTAGAGCATAAGAGATAGATACATGGGACCAGTCCTATAGTCTAGTGGTTAAGGGATCCAGCTGCAGTTTGAATCCTGGCTCCAGCAGTTTGAAAAACACATCAGGTACATGTGTGTGCCTTCCTATAGAATGGAGAAATGATGAAGAAGGGATTGTGGTGGGATCAGCAGTTAGTGTAATGGCTATGTCGCTGGACTCCCATGTAGTCTACTGTGGTTCAAGTCCTGGACCTGGTGGCTTAAAACTCACTCCAGGCACGTGTGCGTGCGTGCCCAAGATCCCAAAAGGAGAATTGAGGAGAAGGGATTGTGGCATGGCCATCCCTTCTGGAGGGTGATTTCTCATTTTCTCTCTCTCTGTCTCTCCCTGTCTGGCGAGCGCACGTGCCCTGTAACAAAAACCTCTCAAAAAAAAAAAAAGGATTGTGGTATGATCATGCCACATTGGCAGGTGCGCTTTCTCCCTCTTCCTCTGTCTGTCTTTGTTGAGCATGCGTGCCCATTGGCAATTTAAAAAAAAAGAGAAAGAAATATGGCTGACCACAGTTCGAGTCCAGGTCAAAAAGAAAGAAATATGGCTGATCACAGTTCAAGTCCTGGACCTGGTGGCTTGCTCTCTCACTTTCTCTCTCTCTCTCTCTCTCTCATTTTTTCTCTGTCTCTCTCTGGTCAAATTAAAATGAATGAATTAATAAATAAAATTAAATAATTCTTTTAAAAAAAGAAATAAATGTATGAAATGATATCAATAATAAGTTCTATAGAAAGTTAAAAAGCTTTACAAAACTTAGAGTGATTTATTCTCATGGAGAAAAACTCTTCTAGGGAACCAGCAGTTAGCATAATGGCTATGTCGCTGGACTCCCACGTAGTCGACTGTGGTTTGTGTACCGGCCACGTAGTCGACTGTGGTTTGTGTCCCGGACCCGGTGGCTTAAAAACTCACGCCGGCGCGTGTGCGTGTGTGCCCAAGATCCCGAGAGGAGAATGGAGGAGAAGGGATTGCGGCGTGACCATCCCCCTTGGGGGGTGATTTCTCTCTTTCTGTCTCTATGTCTCTCTCTGTCTGTCTGGCGAGCGCACACGTCCTACAGTGAAAAATCTCTCAAAAAAAAAAAAACCTCTTCTAGAAGTGATTATGCCTGGCCTTAGTTTTAAAGGCTATGTAGGATTTTGACAGACAAACATAAGAAAGCTAGGTCTATTTAAGTGGGAGAGGTACATGCCAAGGAACCGAGGTGTGCTCTTTGGTAGCCTTCCAGTACGCACTCTGCCAGTCACACATTGGTTCTTCAGAGCTCAGAGGGACCTA
>NW_006159919.1:2131235-2132828 GCF_000334495.1 Tupaia belangeri chinensis
GGGAAAGAAAATATATAGCTCTGAGGTTTTCTGCATCCATTTTATGGATTTAGGGAGTCTGGAGATTTCAAGGTGAAAAGTGGATTTTAGATTCTCTAGAAAACTCTTGGTAAACAAAGTTTGAAAAGTGGTTCTGGTGCTCCTGTCTTGTCCAGAATGTCCTCATTTGGTCTCTGAAATCCCCGCCCTTTGAATTAAATTAGGTGTTGAACACTGCTGCTCTTCTTAGGTGTGAGAAACCGGGTAGTCTCTGGGTGGATGTTGGAGATCAGGGTTGGAACAAGCTTCACTTGTTAAGGGGGCTAGAGAAATCCATGCTCTCAAACTTATCTGGTACTGTCAATGGCTCTCAGTGGCGTTCAATCATGGTACTCAGAGTTCAGGAGTTCAGAATGAGCCAGTGGAGAACTAAAGCTATTTCTGCTGGAGGATTCTTTATTATCCTGTGTGGTAGAAGTTGCTGGATGGAGTTTATTTTAACTCAGTTGGTCAGCAAATGTTGACGGAGAATTCATGGTCTTGTGGAGTCTGAGGTCACACAGGAGTGTGTTAGGAACAGTTCATGAAAAAATGGCATTAAAGTAAGAGTTAATGAGGCTGGCAGGTGGTGTGGTGATTTAGGTGCTGAACTTGCACGTTAGCCATTCGTAGTTCGAATCCTAGGCCTGGCAGCTTGCTTTCTCACTTTTCTTCTGTCTCTGTTGAGCTCTGTGCCCTGTAGAAAAGTAAAAATAATAATAATAAAGCTAAATAAATAATTCTTTTAAAAAGTAAAAGTTACTTTTTGGTGCAAAAAATGTGAAATCTATCCATAGTTTTTTCATATGTATATTCCACGGACCTTTCAGAGACCACTTGTATCTGCACAACATAGCAGTTCAGCTGGGCTGGCAGTTGAACTTAGGACATTCAGTTTTCAAAAAAAAAATCTCTGAAACAGGACGTTATTCTTCTAAAAAATTCCTTCTAAAAACAATTCACAACAACATTACATAAGATAGTTCTACTCTAGTTTGATTTTATGCATTGGTATTCTAGCATCCATTGATTTATATATCATACATGTAACTCTGTCTTGAATATATTATTTTCAAATTGTTCAATACCTTGCTCTCTTAAAAACCTTTCTATTGTGTAGATGTCTTTCATTGCAAGAGATTTCAAATCCATTTTTAGATATAGGTCAAGGTGCAGATATGTGCAATGAAACTACAGTATCTCATTAAACAGTATCGTCTAATTTTCTAATGAAATACATAAACCGTTTCCCCTCATCCACAATTTTGTTTACCATGGCTTCAGTGAGCCATGGTCAACCACAGTCTGAAAGTATTAAATGGAAAATTCCAGAAATAAACAATTAATAAATTTTAAATTGTGCACTGTTTGAGTAATGCATTAAAATCTTGCACCACCCCATCTGGAATGTAAATAATACTTTCATTCAGCATATCCATGCTGTATATGCTATCCACTCTTAGTCACTTAGTAGTCATCTTGATTATCAGATTAAAAATAAAAAGAAATAGGGACCAGCAGTTAGTGTAATGGCTATGTCGCTGGACTCCCACGTAGTCGACCGCCGTTCGCGTC
>NW_006159919.1:2132985-2133864 GCF_000334495.1 Tupaia belangeri chinensis
GCAAGCGCACGCCCCCTAAAGCAAAAAAAAAAAAAAAAAAAAAAAAAACTCTCGAAAAAAAGAAAAAAAAAAAGAAAAAGGAATATATGGAGAGGATAGGGTTTGGTCCTATCTGAGGTTTCAGGCATTCACTGCAATATTGGGATATATCCCCTATGGGTAAGGGGGAGACGACTGTGTAAGGAAACCTTTTCTCTTTTAATAACTTTATTTATTTATTTATCTTACAATTAAAGTATGAATTTATTTTGGTACAAAAACTTTTTGAAATTCATACATAGTTTTCCCATTACACATATTTCCATGAGCATTTTTTTTCTGAAACTTTTTTTAATGAATTAATTTACATTCATTCTCTAAGCATTATTACAGTATACAAAATGTGATTTCCCATCCAGGATATACTGCATAGTGGCTTAATCATGCATGTTATCATCAATAATTCTCCATTTCTAGTTTCATATATATATACGTTACCCCTATTTCTTTTTTTTTACTTTTTTTTCTCTTTTTATTTATTTTTTTTTTATTATCATCATCATAATCTTCTTTATATTACATTGGATTACATATAACTTTACAGTGTATTACATTGTTTTTTCAAAAGGGAATGCCATGCATGTCAGTCAGTACAGAGACATTAATCTCCCCACTTCAACATTCAATATCTTTTCTATGTTTTCCCCAAATCATTATTATTATTATTATTATTTTTTTTAAAACAGTCAATTGCTATTTCTCATTTTGCTTGTAAAAAGACTTTGCCCATCATGAAATACTTCTCAGACCAATCCAGTTGAGAATACTATACATGTCAACATCAACAGTTAATAAGCCCTATCTGTTTCTCACTAACGTCCTGCCTCTCTATTGTTCACT
>NW_006159919.1:2134728-2158175 GCF_000334495.1 Tupaia belangeri chinensis
TTTTTTGGAGATGCCACAATCCCTTCTCCTCCATTCTCCTCTCGGGATCTTGGGCACGCACGCACACGCACCCGGCGTGAGTTTTAAGCCATCGGGTCCGGGACGTGAACCATGGTCGACTACATGGGAGTCCAGCGACATAGCCATTACGCTAACTGCTGGTTCCCTTGGAATTGGATTTTTTGAGTGCCTCTCTAGATTCGGAAAGTTTTCTTGTAGGATTTTATGGAATAGATTATCAATGCTCTTATGAGTTTCTTCACCTTCTGGAATACCAATTATACAGATGTTTGGATGTTTGATGGGATCTAGTATTTCTTGTATATTATTCTCATTTTTTTGGGCAATTTTCTCAGTTTTCATGTTGGATTTTTCTAGACCAGCAATTTTTCTCTTTTATATCTGAGATCTATTTTCTGTATGATCTAGTCTGCTTTTAATACTTTCAAGGGAGGTTTTGACTTCCTGTATTATAGCCTTTATCTCTTACAGGCCCATTTGATTATTTTTTAAAGTGTGTAATTCCTCTTTTAGATCTTTCAAGAATTTCTTCACCTCCTGGAAGTTATCAGCTCCTTTCTCCCGCCTCTTCCGCAGTTCATTGTCTCTCTTCTCTTCCATCTCTGTGAGCTTTGTCATTATGAATATTCTAAATTCTTTGTCACTCATTTGCATGATTTTCATTGAATTGTCTGTGAATAAACAGTATTCTTTTCTCTTGGAGGAGAGGTATTTTCTTGCTTTCCCATATTTCTTGTGGCCCTGTGGTGATTTATAGTCATTTGATGGATGGTGTGTTTCTTCCTAAGTCTTGAAGTTCAATCTAAGTGTTCAGGAGCATGCAGAAGGAGGTTATCTGGAATCTTTTTTGCTTTTCTGTTTTATTCCTTTGTGCAGGAGCCATGGAGGAGTCTTCTTGTGAAGGCCTGCCCCTTGCCTCTCCTGAATGAGCAGGGGAAAGGGGAATATTAGGGAGATTAAGGTGGGGATGAAAACAAGAGAATATTTTACTTTAAAAATTTTTAAAAAGGAAAATTACAAAAAAATGAGAAGACAGATTCAGAGAAAGACAGACAGAGACAGAGACAGAGAGAAGGCTAGAGGGGCTCCCTATCACTCAAGTTTGTGGACTGGAGGCTGAATTATCAGTAGAAAATCTTCATTTCTCTTTTTTCCCTGAAATCACTAGTTCTCAGGAGCTATGGAGGAATCTTCTTCTGAATGCCTGCCCCTTGCCTCTCCTGGATGAGCAGGGGAAAGGGGAAACCCTTTTATATTAAGCACAAGTTAGGATTCTGATTGTGGCTGTTATTCACAGGGATTATTACTAACAGGAGGGCAATAATGCTATTGTTTGAATGTGTCTCCCAAAAGTTCATGTGTTAGAATTTGTGTATTGAGAGGAGTAGCGATTTAATCTGATCATGGCTTTGAAAAGTGGGGCTTTTGGGAAGTGCTTGGACATCAGGGTTGAGCCCCTATGATTGGATGGTTATGGGTTTATAAGGAGACACGCAGGGGCCAGAAGGTGGCATGAAGGTTAAGGCACTGGATTTCACATGGCCAGCTTAGCTGTTTGAGTCCCGGACCCAGTGGCTTGAGAATCACACTGCGCACGTGTGCACGCATGTTCAAAATCCCAAGAGGAGAGCAGAGGAGAAGGGACTGTGGTGAGGCCATCCCCCTTGGGGAATGAGTTTTCTCATTTTCCATTTCTCTGTCTCTCTCTGGCAAGTGCACACACTCTATGACAAAAAACAATCAACAAACAAACAAACAAACAAACAAAACATAATACAGACAGAGAAACATGCACTCCTGCTCCCACCATTTTGTGGTTCAGCAAGAAGATCCTCACCAGATGCTGGAACCATGCACTTGGACTTAGCAGTCTCCAAAACCATGACTAAATACACTTTCATTTTCTTTTTCACTTTATTATTAATTTTTTGATGGTCAAATCAAGGATATTACCGTATACATCATTTTCAATAGAAAATTTTACATTCTTTGGTCTGTTAAGTTAAACCTCTGTTTTCTTAAATTATCCAAAGTCAAGTATTTCTGTTATCAGCAATATAATTGACTAGAACAGCACTGTTGTTTCTACTGGAATGCCTATGGGGGTAGTTCCTCAGTTAAACCCTCTTAGATTAACTTGCTCTTCTCCAGACAATCCTATCACTCTAAGCACCTCTCAGCACTCATGTATATGTGCCTGGGTAACTATAACTGTCATTAGTTATGTATTTCATAGAACACAGAAATTTAGAGCTAGAAGGAATATAATCACCCAAATCCCATTTAGCTAAAACGATAGATGGGCATTTTGAAACCACTAAGAGATTACAACAGAAGTTATCTTGCTTTAGGTTATTGCATAGGCTCTATGGGACTCTCTTCAAAATGTGTAGGCTGGGCCTAAGAGACTCTGGGTGGTGTTTGCATTGTTCTTCCTTGAATGGTAAACAGAAATTTGGCTTTGGGACTTCCTTCTTGAAAATAAATTTTCATCTAGTTATTTGGCTTTGGTTTCTATTTTTACATGTCTATTTTATACACTGCTGGGGTCTAGCCTCGGTGGGGGTGGGTTGACTCGGCAGAGGCAGCGGAGGTAAACAGAAGACAAAGGCCTCGGTGCCTTTTCATGCAGGTCCTATGCCGGACACCCCTCAAAGATCGCTCTCTGAGGAGTGACAACTGCTAGGAATCATCATGTGTTTTTATTGAAAATGTGTCACATGCAAGTAAGCGGGAGAGGGGCTACGTGTTTCAATTATCTGCTCGTAAAGTTTTTAACAATAAGGTACAAGAGTTCCATTCAGGATTGGATTAAAGGTGGGTCTAGTGTAGTTCTGCAATTGTTCCTTTGATGTAGGTGGGTCTCCATGGAATGCAGTTTTGGGAAAGTGGCTCCAGCAAGCAGAGATGATTATTAGCTCATGTGGTACAGCAACCATCTTGTGATTACTGGGAATGGTGCTGAGAAAAGAAAATCTCAAGTATAGATATTAGTTCTTATGGATCTTAATAAAGAATGGAACTTATATAATTATAAAGGGATATAAAACTTAATTCAAGGAACCCTAATATATCTTAAAGGGGTAAAACTTACTGTTTGCTAGGTAAGGGCGGGGACAGCCTTTTCAACGGGTGGTAAAGTGACTAAGGCATTAATGAGGAACTTTTAAGATGAGTTTGTGGCATTCTATTGTGCCTGTGGCTCCACTGTTATGTATATTGTTGGAACATTAGCCATAGTGGGGCAGGAGTGCCCTGGGCCTTCCAAAGGTAGGAAGATTGTTGCTTAGATGTGACTTCATCACAACCTCCATTGTGACCCTCTGGAGTAAAGTATTGTAATTAACAGTAGGTGGTCAGAGCAAAGGGGAGCAGGTCGGGGGACTTCCTGGAAGATTTTATCGTACACTCAGAATGTATAAGAGAGCTATGTAATTCTTTTACAGTAGTATATTGGGTAGGTGGATTGGGGTGGCTTCGGGCTGCCACAGTTTCTGGAGCAAAATCCTAGGTCGGGGGGGTGGGGGGTTCACAGTAGCGGCCTTGCCAACGTACTGAACTGACCGGAAGCGGAGGCGGGAGGGTGTTCAGACAGATCCTGGACTCCTCCAATACACTGGAAGGGATAGTCCATGAGGGCAGGGGCCATGTCTCAGTCATCTTTTTCACCTTGGCACCAGCTCCAGTCCTGGTATACAATAAGCAAATAATTAACATTGACTGAGTGAGTGAAAGATGATATACTGTCTTTTTGGTAGGACCGTATATTCAGTGGCAGAAGGTCCTACCCCAGCCATTTCCTTCCTGTCCAAAGAAAAAATACAATGAATAGTGACTTACAAAAGCAAAGGATACAGCCAAAGCAAAGTGTCACCCTCTTAGGTTGGCAAGCAGCTTTAGTTGCTGCTGTCACTATCACTACCAGTCATGTAACTACTCAGGCAGAGCTAGACTCGGAGGAAGAGCCGAAGGATGCAGTGATGAGAGAATCAAAAATCTGACTTGGCCCCGCTGCGGTGGTGCGGCAGCAGTGCAATGCTCTAAAACGCTGGACGCCATGTGGATTGGGATTTGGTTCTCAGGTTGACTGTATGTGTTGCGCACAGGCATGCATGCCCATGATCCTGGCCAGCTGGGAAGGTTTGGGGGAGGATCATGGCATGAAACTCTGCTGAGTGTGTTTGTCTCTCTCTGTAGTTATCTCTCTCTTGGAATAAACTAAAACTAAAATGAAAAGAGTCAGAAACCTCAGTGAAGGATTTGATGTTTGATGACAGAAATAAGAAAACTAAAAATGATGCCCAAGTTAGAAGGAGTTTTGTGTCAGGGAGGGTAGAAAAGCTGAATCTAGAAATTATAAAAATTATAGAAGCTGAGAGGAATTTTTTTTTTTTTTTTTTTTTTTGTGGAGGGAGGGGATAAAAACATTGGTAAGCTATTGTACAGAAGGGAATCTAGTTTCTTTCCTTGTTTGTATGATCCCAATGTCTACCGGAACTGTGGCTCTCACTGTATGGTCAGGCATCAGGATGGAGGAAGGGCAATAAGGGAAAGAAAAAGGTTCAGGTGAATGACAGATTGTGAAGAGGATTTTTGGAAGTCAAATGCTTGTGCAAATCTCATGGCCAGAACTTTGTCCCATCACTGTACCCACGCTTTGGGTGCCGACCCTGTAGCCTAGCTGTTAAGTGAATGAACGAGATTTCACTTAGCTGACTACAGTTCAAATCTCTGCATGCCCAGAGCAAACACCACCCCACAGGCAGTGATTGCCCCCCTGACAATTTCTGTAGAGGAATGGACTCATATGTCTTCCAAGAATTTCGGATCCCTTGGTTTAAAGATGTGCATGATCTTTCATGTCCTTTCTTATGCATAGAAATAACCAATTATAGTACTTAACTTTCAAACTAATAGTTTTTAAAAATTAGAAAACTTAAAAAAATTTAGAAAAATTAGAACATACTGGTGCCTGCAGATAGCGTAGTGGTTATATCGCTGGACTCCCACATGGTCAACTGAGATTTGAGTCCTGGACCAGTGGCTTGAAACTCATGCTGGGCACATATGTGTGCATGCCCAAGATTCTGGGAGGAGAATGAAGGAGATGAGTTTGCGGCATGGCCATTTCCTCGGGGATTGTTATCTCACTTTCCCTCTCTGTCTCTGTCTCTCTCTCTGGTAAGTGCACCCATCCTGAGGTTAAAACCTCTGAAAAAAAAAAAAAAAGAAAAGAAAAATTAGAAAATGTTTAATCTATTTTATTATGTTTTAAATTTTAACTTGCAAAACTTGTGTTATATATACAAAATCTATTAAAATAAGAACAAATAACTTCATTTTTTCTTAGATTACTTAAATTGAAAGATTGAAAGTCCTTGAACAATCTGTCCTATTAATTAATTTAATTTAGTTCCTTAAACTTTTAAAAATGCAACAATACATTTAATAGATTTTATTTTCTTTTGTAGATCTTTGAATGCCCAACAGGGCAAATAATTGATTCAAACAAGGAGAAATTTTTAAACACTTATGCAGTTCTTATAAATCTAAATACCTTACATATATACAAACATAGTAAAACAGATAATAAACATGAATGAACTCTCTGAGGGTCTGACCTTGTAGTACAGTGGATAAGGGAGTTAGATCCTACAGAGTCAAACTCGGCTCAAATCTTAGCCCTGGTGATTTGAACAGTACTCCGGATGCATGTGTGTTCCTAAAATCCTGATGTGAAGGAGAAAGGAAGAAAAACAGATCGTGTCATGACCACACCCCATTGTGGGGTGCTCACTCCCCACCTCCTCTGACAAGTGCATGTACTTTCTCCAATTAAAAAGATGTATACATAAATTCTCTGAAACATTCCAATGTTACACACAACATTACTCTTTTTAAAGAATTATTTTATTTGACTTTATTTATTTATTTTTAATTTGAAGAGAGAGGGAGAGAGAGAGAGAAGACAGAAAGTGAGAAAGCAAGCTGCTAGGTCCGGGACTCGAACTGTAGTTGGCCGTGTGGGAGTCCACTGCCCTTAACCAACATGCAACTTGCCAGTCCTCACAAATTCTCTTAATCCTTTCAAAAACATTGTTAAATTAATTACACATTTAGGTTAGAAATGCAGAGCTTAATGACCTGACAGAATCACTGATAGGTCAAATTTTTTAAAAAATTGAACAAACTTGGGAGCCAGATAGTGGTACAGTGCTAAAAGATGATGCTTTGCAAAGCTGACCTACACAGTAAGGTTCTAGGTTCATAACTAGAGACCTCCCTGAGTGAGTAAGGCACATGTGTCCCCGTCATCTGTGACTGGTTTAGGCTGGGTATATAATGTGGCAATGAGACTCTGTTAGGCCTGCTGTCTGTATCTCTAATGAAAGAACTAAATAAACTTTAAAAAATGACACATATTTTAATATTAGGTATATACAGATTTCACCAATTATATAAAATGTTTTACTGAGGCAGGAGAATTGAGAACTCAGTGTAGGCAACATAGTGAGAGACCCTGTGCTAAATGGCTGGGCCTAAAGGCTCTCGTCTGTAATCCCTGCTACTCACAACATAGGAAGACCATTCAATAAAAACAAAACAAACAAACAAATACACAACAGATGGGTCAGCAGGTGGTGTGATGGTTCAGGTGTTGGATTCCTACATGGCTGATTATGGTTCAAATTCCAGACCTGGCAACTTGAAAATCATGCTGGGCACATGCTCAAAATTCCTGGAAGAGAACGGAGGAGAAAGGATTACAACATGGCCTTCTCCTCTGGGAGAGCGATTTTTCATTTTTCTTCTCTTTCTTTTTCTTTCTCTCTCTCTCTTTCTCTTCCTTTCTTTCTTTCTCTCTCTCTCTCTCTTTTTAGAGAAAGATTTTTGCTATAGGATATGTGTATGTGTGTGCTTGCCAGAGAGACAGACAGACAGAGAGAAAGCGAGAAATCACCCTCCAGTGGACATGGCCACACCACAGTCCCTTCTCCTTCAGTCTTCCCTCAGGATTTTGGGCATGCACACACACAGGCCCAGTGTGAGTTTCAAGCCATCTGGTCCAGGACTCAAACCGTGGTCGGTCATGTGGGAGTCTAGCGACATAACCATCACTCCATCTGCTGGTCTCATCTCTCTCTGTTTCTGTCTATCTCTCTCTCCAGCTAGCACATGCAACCTATGGCAAAAACCTAGAAAAGAAACAAAAACAAAAACAAAACAAACAAAAGACACTGTCAAAACCTCTTTCTTGGATTTAACAGAAAAGTGTTAATACTTTGGGTTTGACTTTAAATTTTTCTTTGCCAGGGTGTGTGTATGCTTGCCAGAGAGAGAGAGAGAGAGAGAGAGAGAGAGAGAGAGAGAAAGAGAGAGAGAAGACAGAGAGAATAGGGAGAAAGGCCAAGAAGACAGAAGAGCAAGAAAATAACCTAATGTGGTGTGGTCATGCCACAATCCCTCTTTTTCTATTTCTTTATCCTTTTAAGATTTGGGGTATGTACACACATGTGCCTGTTATGTTTGTCACCTAGGCCTTGAACCACATGGTTGGTCCTGTGGTATATAGCTCCCCTAGCCACAAGGCCATGAGACTGACCCCAGGTTTGACTTTTTAAAATTATGTTTATATCTTATTTTATCTTTTCCCAATGTTCAAAACATATTTGTCTATTAGAACATTTGTTACAGTGGGTGAGCTAAAGTTGGTTATTGAGAGTTAACAAGTTGTGGCTTAGAAGTGGTCAGAAGTAGGATGTGGGATGTGAGGTGTGGGAGCCATGCTACATGCTTCTGGGATGACTCTGTGTTACCAACTGAAGGCTTAGCTAATATTCCACATTTCTACGTTGAGGGGAGAATGCTAGATCCACCCTTTAATCCAATACTTTGTCTGATGTAGAGCCTCATCTCTGTCCAGATTGCAGGTAACTTCATTCAATTGATTTCTTTACTGCTTAGTTTACTCATTTATTTGTTTATTTTTGTAGAGGTTTTTGCCTTAAGGAGCGTGTGCTCACTGGGGAAAAAGAGAAACAGGCAGTGAGGGGAAAGTGAGAAATCTCCCTCCTGGGGGGATGGAACACTACAATCTCATCTCCTCCATATTCCTCCCAGGACCTTGGGCGTGCACACACTTGTGCCCAGTGTGCTTTTCAAGCCACTAGGTTCTGGAACTTGAACTGTGGTCAACCATGTGGGAGTCCAGTGATCAAACTGCAATGCCATCTGCTGGCCCCTTTACTGCTTAGTTTAAATCAGTGTTTTTTTTTTTTTTTTTCATCCAGACCCTAAAGCATTTGCCCACTGGGCATAGTATGTAACCCACATAATAAATTTTTCTTACATTAAAAAAAGGTGAAATTAATTTTAACAATATATTTATTCAACTCAGTCTGTCCAAAATAATATTTCAATATATCATCAATATAAAAATTGTGTTCTAAATCATTTTTACTTTACTATTAAAGCCCAGATAAATGAAATTGGGACTAAGGTAAGTTGTGGAGGCTATAAAGAGAGTGTTTTGGGATATATTTTAATGGAAATTCCAGAGCTTGATCTAGGATCCATGCTGCTGGATTCTGAAGGTAAGAACTGTTTTTTCTTGTCTTCCAATACTTGTTTTATTAGTTAACAAACTCTATGTAAATATGTGTTGAATGACTGAATGAAAGGAAAAGAGAGAATGAAGCCATTCTCCTTTAGAACGGACATCAGGTTGTGGAGTAAGGGTGCCTAGAGGAAAGAAAATGTCCCTAGGAGCATATTGGAGGCATCTGTGACATATGTCTCTTTACCAGAGTTGGAGGTTCAAATTCTTGTCATAAGCAAATTCTGACAAGTTGCTCTCTTATAGCCCATTGACGTCTTTGCTTCTTTTTTAGAGGTCTTTGCTTCAGGGCACATGCGTTCACTGGAGAGAGAGACAGAGACAGCGAGAGGGAAAGTGATAAATCACCCCCAAGGGGGGAGGGCGGGGGATGACCATGCCACAATCCCCTTTCCTCCATTCTCCTCCCGGGGTCTTGGGCATGCATGCACACACACCTGGCATGGTTTTCAAGCCAACGTGTCTGGGAATCAATCCGCAGTCAGTAATGTGGATTGAGGCCAACGACCTAACTGCTACAACATCTGCAGTCCCCCCTCACCCCAACATCTTAAATGCCATGTTTAGGCTCACAAAAGAAAAAAACTTTGATGACTGTGGGAACTACTAAGATAAAAGTTATATAGTGACTACTCAATTCTTAGGGCTACTGAATGTTGAGAAGGTAAGCTGTTTCCATAATTTGTCACATGTTCTAGACCATTCTCTGTTGCTTAGTAACTGAATAGCTGCATCTGGATGATTTATCAAGAGTAGATGTTTATTTAGCTCATAGTTTTGAGGTCTCAGACCAAGGGGGTACATCAAGTGCGAGTCTTTCTATTGGTGGGACTCTGCAGAGTCCCAAAGTGACTCAGGGCATCATGAGTAGATCATGTGTCTTTTCATATGTCTCGAGCCAATCATGTTTGTCTGTGTGTCTCTCCATATGTCTGCTCTGGTCTCCTTTTCTTTATAAATCCACCAGGATTTGATCATGAAGGTCTCACTGTGATGATTTTATCAAATCCTAATAGCCTCCCAAAGGGTCCACCTCCTAATCCCATAGATATATTAAGTTTCCACCCTCTTAATACTATCACAATCAAATTTCAACACATGATTTTTGAAGGACATTCAAACTGTAGCTTCACTGAATATCATAACTAAAGAATATTCAGTGTTTTTTTTTTCCCCTTGGACCTAGTTAATTTATTTGTAAGAAAAAAACAATAGTAGTCAGGCTTCTCCAGAGACACAGAACCAATAGAAAAAAAAATGACTTTAAAAGAAGGGATTTATTTTAAGAATTATCCCACATGATCACAAGTTGGAGAAGCCCCATAATTGGTAGTCTGCAAGATGAGGGACAGCTGAAAGACTCTGAAGCAGGTAAACGGCTGTAGTTTCAGTCTGAGACCGGAAGAGATCCTCTGGAGACTCTAAAATAGGGAAGCTGGTACAGTTTCACTCTTGAGTTTTGAAAGGGGCCTTCGGAAGCCACAGGCCCAAGTGCTCTTGGGTGGCCATTGGTTAGAATTTGGAGTCTCAGTGGCTGGAGAAGCTCAGGGCAGAGTCAGCCAGAATGAACACAGCCAAGGGCTAATAACAGAAGCAGAAAAGTAGGAAACATGTGGAAACATAGCACACTCTGAAAGGGAGAGTGGAATTTTACTGTATAGTAAACCTGTTCATAACAAAGTGGTTTGGAACAATAACCATTTATTTGGGTCATGATTCTGTGGTCACTGGGTCTTTCTCCTCGGAGTCAGCTCTGTTGATTTCAGCTAGGCTTACTGAAATCTCTATTTGGTGGTATGTTGGCGGGTAGCTGGATAACCCAGAATGGTTTCACTCACGTGTCTGGTAGTTGTTAGATCTGCAGAAGACATGGGAGCAGCTGAGCATGTCTCTTCATCCAGCAAGGTAGCCCTTACTTGTTCATATGGTGACAATTCCCAAGGACCAACATGGGAACAAATCTCAATATAAAAGCATCAGGTCTGCTACTATCTCATTTGCCCAGCAAGTCACATGGCTGACTCAGAATTGGAGTGGGGAGGCTCTGGTAGTTACATGGCGAGAGAGCTGAGCATGGACACAGGAAAGAGAAATGCCGGCTATTTTTTTTTACAATTAGTCTATTACCAAACATGCGTTAGGATGTTTATCACAGTGGTTTTTAAAGTGTAGCAATACATAGTAATTCAAATGTTCAGCAAAAACAATAAAAATTATGATACAAGAGAAAGTATTTGGTAGCTGTCATACAGTAACATTAAACATGCTTTTGATATGCTATTAAATGAAAAAAGAGAACATACAATGTTACGTGTTGATGACTGTGGGAACTACTAAGATAAAAGTTATATAGTGACTACTCAGTTCTTAGGGTTTACTGTTGTTGATAACAACATTAACTTAAACTAAAAATACTAAAAATCAATACATAAAAGTTTAATAATTCCATTAAAGAATGACATAATCATCAATCTTCTCTTAATTACTCAAATGTTTAAAATATTATACTACATATATATTTATAACATTTATTTAAAATTTTATTCATAATCAACTATCCATGTCTAAGAAATAATAATTTTGTACATCTCCAAATTATTAATATGTCGTATTTTAGATACCCAGAAAATGTGTTTCAGCAACATTTTCTTTTGGTGTAGAGGAAAATTTTACAATTTCTTCTTATGAAAGAATAATATAAGACAGCAAGAGCAAGAAGTAATTTAAATATGTTCAGGGACCATTTTCATCTTCAGAATTAAGGATTATTTTAATTTTACATCATTGCCTTTTCTCTTTTACTTTCCTTTTTAGTTTTATCATTTTAGGATTCCCTATTTTTAATTTTCATACAGAGATTTCTTTAATTGATCATTATAATTAAGCATAAAGTCATAAGTTACAAAGTCATATTTTGCTGGATCCCAGAGTTCTAAATTATTCATCTCACTTACTGTTTTCAGATTACTTTATCTGAAAATTTCCTCTTTAATGTTGTTGCTTTCTATCTGCAACAAAGAAGAAAACAGGAAAAAAGGAAAGACATTATAAAATAGATCTTAAAGTTTGTTGATCTTAAGGTTTATGTTGTTTGATACTCTTGTGTCCTTACCACACATCAATTTTCTCTTGGAAGTTCTTGATTTTATTTTCTACAAACCTTGATGTACTCAGTGTGTTCCAGCAAACTCTAACCAATTCTTCTTGGATCTTAGCTTCTTAACTAAAGCTATTTATTGATATACTACCTTTTTTTTTTATTTTTAGTGAGGTAACAAATCAATAAATTAAAGATTGGTTCCGTGTGTCAGCTTTCCCTAAGCATTCTGGGACTCATTTACTGCTTCAATTGACGAGGAGGCCAGGTGGCAGCCTCATGCAGCAATAATGGGTTTCCCTGTCAAACATTTCTAGGTGTTACCTCTCATGTTAATTACTGAGTCCCAAACTATCTTAGATGAGAAATTGGGTATGGATTTGAACTTTATATCTACTAGCATTACTAGTTCAAATAAATCCTTTTCAATCCAACCCATGTTATATTACCTTACCAAGCTCAAATTCAGTTTCAGGATGATTCTTTAGGGAAATAGTTTTTTGCTCATTACATAAAACAAGCCTGCTGCCATGGCCTGACATAGCCTGTTGTGTTTTTGTTGTTGTTGTTACTTTTTTTTTTTTTAAGGCACACATTTCCATAAGCTCTTTTCCACAATTCTATTTATTTAACTATGTAGGTGGGATATATTAGTGCTACACTGGATTTCATCAATCTTATCTCTTGGAATCAGTACAGTCTATTTACTCTGATATTGTTCTGTTCACTCCTGCTAGCTTTTACCCGACTTTCATTTCTCAGAGGTCCGTTCAGGGATCTGAGCTGTTTACTCTTTAGATCTTCCTGTTAGTATCACAGTCATTGCAGAGAAATCTCCCCTCAACTGAGAGTTTTACAATTCAAAACCTCATTACATTTTATAGAACCATATTTGGAATCTCTATCCCCAACTGTTTGAAATTGCCTTTATTTTTACTTAAGAGCATTTAGATATCTGATCAGTAACATTTTGTTGTGGATGAAAAAGAACAGATTAGCCATAGGAAGTGAAGATCTGGGAGCTGCATTGTGTTCACTGATCAGATTTAATATGTTGATGACTAGTTTGGTCTGATCGGTTTACCAAAGACATTATGGGAAGATGTTTAACTCTAATCATGCCTTTCATGTACTGGTTTAGAGAATATGCTCAAGCAAGTTCTATTCCAAAAAAAACAGGGAGTCAAAATAAAGGAAAACCTACTGTTGGTAAGTGGAGAAATAGGCACTTAGATAGACCACTGGTGAGAACGTAAATTGGTGTAATCTTTCTAAAAGACAATTTAAAAAATATAGAAAGTTAATAATTGCCTAATCTCAATGACTCAGCAATTTGATTTCAAGATTTTACCCTATGGAAATAATTCTGGGTTTTAGCAAACATAAAAGGATGTTCAGCATAATTTGGCTAATGATAACAAATATTGGAAACAACTTAAATGTTCAACCACAGGGGATGGTTAAATAACTAGGTACACCCATTGTATGGCATGTTATGTATCTTTTGACAACTATGCTTAGAAGAATATTTAATGTATAGAAAAATATGCATGATATTAAGTGAAAAAGCTGTTTATAAAATAATACTATTTTGGTGGAAAAAAAAGTGTCCTTCGGCATAGAAAACCGGACTGAAAATATATGCATCAAAATGATGAGATTTATCTCTTATGAATAATTAAAATATTCTTTATACTTTTATTTTACATTCTAAATTTCCTATAAGAAGCATTTATTCCATTTGTAATTAGGGAAAATATTATTTTAGAAAATGATAGGAATCAAAAGGGCAAAAATCACCCACACGCTGTATTTAGTATACATATATACACCCACTGCAGGAATTCCTATTAACAAAGAGACATTAACATTTGTAAAGGAGTTCTCGTGCAGGCTGCTAAAATGTGATGTGTATATGTACATGCAGAACCAGTGGTCTGAAAACTTAATGATCTTTATGTAAAAAGGTATAAAGAGAATTAATAACCCATATAAATTTCCCTTTCCATAGACAAACTGACTGAAACATTTTTTGAAAGCAAAATTTTGGGGTTGGCAAAATAAATAATGCAATGCAACGTGGAATTTTAGATCCCCCAATTACAACTTAGACCACCCAAGTCCAGCCTATCTAGATTCTCAGTGAGAAGAAGTGTCGGGATTTCTGGGTGTGTCTGTGTCTAACTGTTGTCTGTGATGCCCTCGGGGACATGTGATGGGAGACGTTTAAAGGAGTTCACACTGCTTTCTGTGTGGCAGGCTCAGCTACACAGCCCTGAGTCCTAATAGTTGACAGTGAGCAGGAAAAATGGACATATCCTGGTCTGCTTCAATACATAAAATAACGAATGAAAAAATTGTAAAAGCAATTGGAAAGTATTTTCTACTTCAGTTTTATAACAAGAGATCATCACCCAGAGAAGAGGGCATATCTATGTTTCCCTCCTTATCAACTCTGCTCCCCCTTGAACTCTGGGTGACTTTCCTAAGAAGTCAAACAGGGTAAAGTACTTTCCTCTATCTCCAACTCAGTCTTTATTTCGCTTGGTAAACCTATTATCATTGAACGGTGGGCTGAACATGATACTCGCCTGACTGCTTTGTGAACAGAGGCATCGGGACCCTTCTGTTCCTAAACACCTATTTTCAAATCTGGTTCATTTACGGGAATTAGGATTAACCTTCTAATGGACAATGCAAAGTGGACCTGTGATAATTTGAAGAGCCTGTAGCCCTCTCTAGATGTCTTCTCAACTGAGCCTTTTTATGATATAACCTTGTCTCACCTATGAGGAGACACCCTTTTGGGAAATGGTCGCAATTGGAGCTTTCTTAGGAATAGACACTGTCATCGAAACATTCATCCCAGAAATTCAACAGTAAACCTATGCCATCTCATAAATCTGCATCTCTCTCAGTGACATATTTAGAGTTACTTTTCAAGGAATTTACTTGAAATTATTTGCATAATGTGCTAAATTTTACTTGCTCATTCTAACTAACTCTTCTCTGCTTAATTAATTAAAATGCCATCAAGAATTATATCAGCTTGGCCAAGAGTAGATGAACACAGGCTGCCTACCGTTTATTTATTTATTTTTGTATATAGACACCATTCCTCATTCTTCCCATTATTTCCACTGATCCAGCTGATCCATCAAACCCATAGTGAGGAATCCCTCCTACTCTTTTCAAAGGATGCATGTAAGATCGTCTTTGAAAAAGGATCAGTATCCATTGCAGAACTAGTTTTATTCAGGAACATCTGCAATGATTTGGCAATAGAGGCAGTTCAGTGTGTGCACAACATCATCTGGGATTGTGCCTCTGGCTATTCCGGGAGAGGTTTCTTATCACTGTACACTGAATAATTGTGTTTCATTCCATGAACTCTTGGTCCTGGTTTGAACTCTCAGTTCTTGTTCCCTTTGTCTTTTTTTTTTTCCTCCTAAATGTTGACCTTGTCTCTGACCCTGTGGTGGTGTGTTTTAGGGACACTGGGAAACCAAGGCACTGGTTCTTGACCTATCACTTCTAATAAGTACTTCCTACATTATACGTTCTTACTATATTAACTGATTAATTTTTCTACCAACTCTAATTTTTCCTTTTCCTCTGTGTCTTTCCTCAGACACTCCCAGATCTCCTTTTTCTTAATAATTCTTTCCTTGGCTAAGACATCCTTTGCTGTAGCCCTTTATAGCCCTATTCTTTGGCCTTTTCCTCTTCCTGTCTTTCACTCACTAAAACCCACATTTTGGCTTTAGCTTCCACAAAACTACCGAACTATTCACTTTTTGTGTATCAAGTGTTCCCAATAGCTTGTTTTTCAGTTTCCATTCTACGCGTCTCTTCGTAGCACATAGTACTATTGTCCATCCCCCCTTTCATGAAACTCAACTTTCTGGGTGCCTGAGATACTATTTTTTTTTCCCCAGTTCTCTCTTTCTTGACCACTGTCTGCTCTCTGATTTCATATTACTCAGTGTGAACTCTGATCTTATCACTCCTGTCTATACCTTACTGTTTATAAACATTTAATGGCTTCATGTTACCCAGAAGTGAAGTCCGGACTTCTTAGGTTTATGATCAAGGCCAGACTTCTTAGGCTTATGAGTCAGTTGACCACAATTTGATAGCCATATTTCTTATCACAGGCCTATAGTTATTGCTATAATTTGAATGTGTCCTGCAGAAATTCATGTTTAAAATCTAGTAAACCATTGTTAACAGTGTTGATAGGGTAGTGACTTCATCTGATTATGGTTATTAAAAGTTGGGGCTTTCTGGAAGTGATTGGGAGTGGATGAGGTCACCCAAAAGGGCCCCCCAGGATTGACTTCTGGCATGTTTATAAGAAGAGCAGACACATAGACATAGATGTTCTGTTCTTGCTCTGTCTGCCATGTGGTACTTTGCTTTACTTAGGGACACTGTAGAGAGTCCCCACTAACATGAAGACCTTTGCTAGACGTGGCCCTTGGACCTGGTACATCCCAAACTGTGAGCTAAATAAATTCTATTTTTAAAATAAATTGCCTAGTGTAATGTTCAATGACAGAAAAGTAGATGACTATGTTTCATCTAATTTAACCAGTCTGCTGGTAGTTATGTCAACATTCTCGAGTATATCAGCCTATATACCTTCAACTATGACATTTTTCAGCACAGGGTATGGTTCAACAAATATACATTGAATAAATGAATGGAGTGTATGCTTACCTATCTAATAGAATTCATACTTCATACTTTTCTTGGCCTGTTTCTTTTTATATCACCTCCATGCAGTTTTTCCTGATATTTTCTTCAGAAGGCATCTCTCCTCCTTTGAACTCCTATGGCACTTGTTTTATTATATTAATCTTATGCTACATTATCCATTTTTAATCTTTCCAATGCCCATCACAGTACCTCATACTCACTAGGTGCTAAAATGGATAAAAGACTTGGTGCAGTCTTTTAAAACCTTTATTTTATTTTTTTTATCTACTTTTTTGAGAGTTATAAGGTGCATGTGTGCACCAGAGAGACAGAGAGAGATACACAGACAGAAGAGAAATCACACTCCCCCCAGGGCGGAGTGGTCACGCCACCATCCTTTCTCCTCCATTTTCCTCTTGGGATTCTGGGCACATATGCACAGTGCCCAGTGTGAGTTTTAAGCTGCTGGGTCTGGGACTTGAACTGTGGTAGATTACATGGGAGTCCAGCCACGTAACCATTATGACATCTGCTGGTCCCTTAAAATAATTTTAATATGGAGTCCTTGGGATATAAACTCTTTGCTAAACCAAAATAGTTAAACAAAAAATTAAAAAATTACCCTTAATAAATAATATTTTGTATAATAAAATAAAAAAGTAGAGATTTTTTTCTTTTTCTTGTCTTTTTTTTTTTTAAATACCATAGAAATGTTCCTAGAACCTACACAAATCAGATTCATATAGGAATCTGACAAAGGAATTGTAAGGTATCAAAATATAACCATAAAATCAATGAAAGATTAGAGTTTTTTTTTTCCCCCCGAGGTTTTTGTGATAGGGCGCGTGTGCTTGCCAGAAAGACAGAGACAGAAAAGGAGAAATCACCCCTCGGGGGAGCTGGCCATGCTGCACTCCCTTCTCCTCCATTGTCCTCTTGGGATCTTGGGCATGCACACACATGCGCCCGGCGTGAATTTAAGCCACTGGGTTCAGGACTGAAACTATGGTTGACTCGGTCCTGGAGTGGTTTTTTATATGAGTGGTGTTCCAAAAGTATACGGAAAATATTTATTATAAAAATATTTTTCAGGACCAGCAGGTGGCATGGTTAAGGGCACTGGACTCCCGCATGGTCGACAGCAGTTCGAGTCCTGGACCTGGTGGCTTGCTTTCTTACTTTCTCTCTCTCACTCTGTCCCTTTCTTGTCAAATTAAAATAAATAAATAGTTATTAAAATTTTTTTTTCATAGACTTTAGAATCTTTTACACCAATATTAACTTGTGCTTTATTTTTTTCAAAGTTCAGTTGGTAGTTTTCAATATAATCTGCCATTTCAACAATATCTAATAATTTGTCACGTCTAACTTATCAATAGGTTACTCTAATGTATTTCACCACTTGAGCCCTAATACAGTTAAAATATTGCGACTAGATTAATTTAAGTATTAAATTATTATATAGCACAGTTATTACAAGATGTTAGCATTTCGAGGTCATTTGATCCTATACCAATATATATATAATTTTGGCTTATGTTGACCTTATTTACCTCCATCACATGAACATGACATTAACAGAGTTCTTTGCTTCTTAACAGTGAGACACATTTCTAAAATTTCTAGATTAGTTTTATTTTCGAAGCACATGTAATCAGCCTGTGATTTGGTATCATTAAAACCTGAATGTACTGGTTGCTCTGCAAGGCCAGAACACAGAAACATCAAGTTGTGGAGAAGAAAAAGAAATATTTTTTTTTCAAAGTGCCAAGGAGTATGGGATATAATATTCACATCTGCCGTCCCTAAAGTAAAAAGTTAGAATAACTTTGTAGAACAATAATTTCTGCTCAAGTCCTCAATCAGGTCCCATATGCAACTGAAGGTTGGAACTCACACAGCACTGATTTGTTGATCAGAATTGTAGTCCTAATGTCCCCCCACCCCCCCACCCCCTCAGCTGGAATTAGCCTTAGATCACTCAGTCCTCTAGAGCACAGGTGTACTGCAGGGAAATGTACATAACAAAAAATCTAGGGTAAACAGTCTCCTAATATATTTCTGTGAGGGGCCAGCAGGTGGTGTGGTGGTTAACTTCCACATGGCCTACTGCAGTTCAAGTCTCAGACCTGGTGGCTTGCCTTCTCACTTTCCCTCTCTCTCTCTGGTCAAACTAAAAATTATTAATAATAGTAATGATAAATGAAATAAAATCATTTAAAACATATTGCTCTGAGCTATGTGATAGAGGATAGGTATTTCTTATAAAAACAAATAGGACAAGCTAGGTGAGCTAAATCAGATCATAGTTCAACAGGAAAACAAGTAATAGTTCGGTAAGGCTACCCCAATTTGTTCTCCAGTTTCACTGTGAAGCCAAGGGTGAGATCTCATGCACATAGACAAAGTGAGGTCCTTTGGAGTCAAAGATCTGGAAGGAACATACAAATTTTTAGAGTATGGTATTATGGAGGAATTGAGAAAATGTTTTCTAATCTTGGACTTTCGCTGGATTTCTGATGACCACTAATATAGAAAAATCTGTGGATGAGTAGGCCACTTGTGTGTTTTTGTTATTGTTGTTTTTTCTTTTCTTTTTTTTTTTTGTAGTTAAAGTAAAATGTAAAATGTCAGACAACTGTTCATGACTTACTCTAGGGAAAGGGAGCAGCGAATGATTAGTTTTCTGTTTACAATTAAAGTCTGGTTTCTTATCCTAATTTTGGTTGACTTGCTATTGGTTCTTTGCACTCCTAATAGGCCTTGTGGATTCTAAATAGATTCTGCTTTGACTCCCAATTACCATGCAATTAAAGGACCTCTAAATGCTGCCCTTTAATTTTATGTTCATTTTCTCTAGCTTTTATTCTGTAGTTGACTTTTAGTTACCATCCATAAAAGTTCTTTATATTTTCATATTTAGTTTTTAATGCTACATCACCCCAATTTTCCAATATAGCTTTTCTTTCTTTAAAAACAACACTAAACAGGGACTGGCAGTTAGCATAATGGCTATGTCGCTAGACTCCCATGTAGTCGACTGCGGTTTGAGTCCCGGACCAGTGGCTTAAACTCATGCTGGGCCTGTGTGCGTGTGTTTTCAAGATCCCGAGAAGAGAATGAAGGAGAAGGGATTGCACGTGGCCATCTCCCTGGGGGGGGATTTCTTGTTTTCTGTCTCTCTGTCACTCTCTGTCTTTCTGGTGAGCACACGTGCCCTATAGCAAAAAATCTCTCCAAACCCCCCCACCCCCCCAAAAAAAAACCCAACACTAACAAAACACAATGGAAGAAAGTCATCATGGGGCCAGCAGGTGGCATGGTGGTTAAGGAGCTGGACACTCCTAGATGGCTGACCATGGTTCATCCTGGACCTGGTAGCTTGCTTTCTTGCTTTCCCTCTCTCTGTATCTCTTTCTGGTCAAATTAAAATAAATAAATGAATAAGTAAAATTAAATACATCTTTTTTTTTTTAAAGGAATTCATCAAAATGCTGCATAAATGTGTGAGAAATGAGTGGTATAAGAATGGGCTAAATGAAGAGGTGACTGGCTTAGGAGTACAGGTTTAGCACTAGCCCTGGAATAAGGGGGCGAATAACTTGATTCCTTTGCAGGAAGCCTCCTAGGTTTAACTGAAGATCCAGGCATTTTCTGTATTTCTAACTTAAGGGCTTGTTTTGTACATTCTCTAGAGTCTGTGCGTGATCTTAATAGGATGTTTAATAATGAATAGTCAACCCCTATCCTTTCGCAATTTAGGGCATATTTCTGAGGTTATTTACAAAATACTTTTTTTTTGCTGATTCTCTGAGCCTTCCTAAGTAGTGGTTAGCTAAGTTGAAAATGGGGTGGGGGAGGAACTAGGGAGGACTCCCCTTGGCAAGTAAGTCACAAAAACACATTCTAATACTGACCTTTAAGGGGTCATGTCTCAAACCCCTAAAGAATCACTCAAATAGTGACTAATTAAGAGTTTTCCTGAAAGCAGCCTAAAAAGTGACTTCAATATTGGAGATCTCAAGAGGGGAGGACAGCTGGTACCTGGTGGAGCCTCTCAAATCGCACTTGGTGTCTTCTAGCTCCACAGAGTGGTGGCCCTAGACCTATAGCTCTTGGAAGGTCTGAAAGGCTATAGGAAGAAGCCAGGATACAGAGATCTTAATGAAGATCAGTTCAGCACAGTAAGCAGTAATCACCATCAGGCCTTGCAAAAAGTGCTGAGTTACTTTTCCTTTCGCTTTCTCTTGATGATTCAGGAGGGTAGAGGGGAAAAGTCACTGATATGGGTTACCTCAAACCATAAATAATTGAAAGAATATGTAATGCAAATGTAAATTCATTTTATTTCATAACAATCCCACTTAAACAGCTCATTCAACTGTGTGTGCCAGTAAATGGAGTGGAATTGGAATTGACAAGGGGTTTCTCCTGATTGTGTTTGAATATGCCAACTGAGTTGCAGAAATGCTTTCTGGTGCAAAACAAAGAAATCAGCAAATGAAGGCAGTCATTTTGAGCTACCCCACTTCTTCCTTCCCTTCCTGATGAAGCACCTAATGAAATGTGAAGTGGTCCAAAGAGCTGTAGGCAGAAGAATGCAAAGTGGAATAATGGAGAGAGAGATGGTTGCTTTAAAAATGGGTCTAGGATTATTACTGAAGGTCTAAAACTTCCAAATAGGAGGCAAGCAAAGTAAGGCTCAGGATCTGAAAATTAAGGAAAATAGCTTGTAGAGAAGCCGACTTTCAGTCACTGATTTATTTATTTATTTTTTTTTTTGAGGTTTTTGCTATAGGGCGCGTGCGCTCGTCAGACAGAGAGAGAGAGAGACAGAGAGACAGAAAGTGAGGAATCACCTTCCAGGGGCGATGGTCACGCCACAATCCCTTCTCCTCCATTCTCCTCTCGGGATCTTGGGCACGCACGCACACGCGCCCAGTGTGAGTTTTAAGCCACCGGGTCCGGAACAAGAACTGCAGTCGACCACGTGGGAGTCCAGCGACATAGCCATTACGCTAACTGCTGGTCCCAGTCACTGATGTTTTGAGATTTAAGTGCAAGACAGTTCCAAATTAGGTAATATCAGAGGCAAATGTGATGGTGTGTAAAAATATTAACTGATATTTTTTCACTCTTTCTCTCTCTTGCTTTATTTTCCCCTCCTCTCTGTTGCTGTACCCCAATTAAACAATTTATTTAGAGGCATTGACTCAAAGGAGTAGTATAGCAAGGTGTCTATGAGGAAGAGGAATTAGCTTTGGTTTCTAAAACCTAAGCCCCAGGGAGAATCGAAAAAGTCAGGAATATGGGTTGAATTTGGTAGAGGACGACAGTTGGTTGTGCAAAGCTGACACAATGCTCTGTGGGTTGACCTACATGGGAAGGTTCTGGGTTCATGTCCAGAGACTTCCTCACACATGCTGGGTGAGCACATTTCCATGATCCTAGGCTGACTGGGAGCGAATTTGTTGCGGGATAGCTTCAGTAATGTCCAAATTCTTGTTTTGGGCAAAGATTGAACAAAATATGCCAATAATGAAAGCAAAGGGTAGTTATTAAGTAAAAATGAAAATACAGTTCTGAGAGGTAGGAGTGGACCTGAGTGGGGAGAGAGAAAGAGTGGCTCAAGGGCTCTGGTAGTTACTTTCCATGGGGTTTATAATTTCTTAACAGGGGTCATGTTGGTGGATCATTGGCTGGGCCCATTGATTGTTCTCATCTCATTGGCTCTATCAAATGTGGCTGAGACCACTGATTCTTCTCATTGGCTATATCAAATATGGTTTAATCAGCTAGACATCCCTCAATGGAAATCTCTGCCTACATTATCTCAGACAGGGAACTTTCTGTCTTGAGAGCTTTTTTTTTTCTTTTTTTTGGAGAGATTTTTGCTATAGGGTGTGTGCACTCGCCAGACAGACAGAGACAGAGAGACAGAAAGTGAGAAATCACCCCCCTCAGGGGGAATGGCCACACTGCAATCCCTTCTCCTCTGTTCTCCTCTCGGGATCTTGGGCACGCACGCACACACGCCCGGCGTGAGTTTTAAGCCACCGGGTCCAGGACGCGAACCGCAGTCGACTACATGGGAGTCTAGTGACATAGCCATTACGCTAACTGCTGGTCCTCCCACATGCATTTTTAAGGACAAAATTAAGGGAAGGGGTCCCAAGAGCATGCTCAGTTCATTGATTGGCTCAAAAGGGCATGATGGTATTATGGACCTTCTTGATGGGTGAGGCCTTATGTAATCAAATTTCTATTCTTGAGGAGAGCATTCCTCAGTTTTCTAGAGCCATTCAGACTAGGGCTTATGTGCTCCTAGTCAACAGTTTCTGTCTGCAAAAGAGCCAAAGAATATCAGTTAAAACTTAATCTTTCTTTTTAATGGAAATTTTAGAAATCTTCTGGTCATTATTCATGGACAATGTTACTTAATTATCATAACTGACCAAAATCTGAAGTCTTATCCCTTGCTTTGGGTCATTAAAGTTGAGATGAACTTTGCACTCCAGAGCTCTTAGAAAGACATTTTTTTCTTTTAGTTCAGCTCTCGCTAATTTTCGGTTTGGAAAAATTTTATTGTTTTTCCTCAATAAAAGAGGGAACTGAGGGGCCACCTGTTTTCAGGAGGTCCCGCCTTGGTTTCAGTGGCAAGACTGCTAGCCTGCAAAGACCACACACAGCTTTGTGGAGATTCCTGTGCCACAAGGTATAAGCACCTAAAGAACAAAAGGTTCTCATGCCCCTGCAAGTGCTGTGAGATTTGGGGGGAGAATCAGTAGATTCAAGGGAAGTATGAAGGAACGAACGATGCTGAAATGGGTGGGGATGTTCATTCCAAGGACCAGAAATCAGGTCATGTCACTTGCCTCTTGACAAAGTGGCAAGAAAGAGTTGGCTAATAAGAAAAATAATTTATTTTAGTGAGGCCAACACTGGGGAGAGAGTGGACTGGAGTCCATAACCATCTGCCATTGTGGCTGGGGGGGAAAACATTACTAGGGG
>NW_006159919.1:2158206-2166176 GCF_000334495.1 Tupaia belangeri chinensis
AAAGAGATAAATGTGAGCTATATCTAGAAGCAAAAGGCAAGTTTTTCATTTTCTTGGGCAAAATGACGAATGGCTTGTCATTATCTTGGGCAGGATTACAAGGAAACTTGATCATGACAGGGAGCCTATCATTGCTTGGGGGGTAATTTTCCTTTTGCGAATACAGGATGGGTCGACTGATTTCAGTTCTCTTCAAGGGGCTTAAAAATGAGTAATTATTAATAAAGGCATCAGAAGAAAAATGGAATCAGTCAAGACAACACTTAGATCCTGGTTTGGAAACAGCAGAGGTCTCGGTATGGCTTTGTAAAGCCTGAACTGATAAAATTCATCTGGTTATATGGTGGGAGGCTGATGACAACTTTCCCTTCCCTATTTCCTGGCATCTGTAAAGACTCAGCAAGGTTATTGTTAACTTCCATCAGTAAGGCATTCGTTTCTATCTATTGTGAGAGGGTAAAAGATTAGATTCTATAAAAATCATTGTGCAGTAAAAATGATATTCTAAGGTTTAATCTACTAAAATGCACTCCAAGGTGAGTGTAATGTTGAGTCACTTTGGTCCTCTTATGGCCTGATTACTTAAAGAAGAAACACTTCATAGCCTCCTGCGAAGACCAAATATTTTAGCACTATTGAGGCAAAGCATGAGTTTTTTTTTTTTAATTGATTAATTTATTTTCATTTCATTTTCTTCCATACATTCAATCACATTATTATTTGTCTTACAAAATGGATATTTCAACAGGTGAACACCTCTCCCCTGCACCGTCGATAAAACCACAAAGATATTCAAGCCACTGGGTCTGGGACTCCATCTACTGTCTAGCGATGTAACCGATGTAACCGTTATCCCATCTGCTGGTCCTGTTTGTTTTCTAAGGAGGTGAAATTTGCAAGAGAATCATAGAGATACTGACTTACCAAGTTGACATCAGTGAGAGGCTGAATCAATTTCTATAATTTCCCATCATACTTCTTTTGTTTGAAGTAATTAAATGTATTTATTGCTTAGAGAATGTAAGAATTTCTGTAGCTTTTAGCTCACAGCAATTCTGATTGATAAAATGTTCCTCGACAAGTTTTTGTATTAAAGCACATTGAGGAAAAATTGAAATTCTACATTTTTTTGGTCTATAATTTCCAATTTAAAAAATAATTTGCATCATGATATATACAAGGAGGAAAAGAGGTAGTTTTCCAATTCCAGAAAAATTGGGACACACTCTCCTTTCCTCCCTCCCTCTGGGCTCCTTCCTTCCTCTCTCATCCTCATTTCCTGGTTGAATTATTTAACATAGTGCCAGTTAAGTAAAAATCAGTGTGTTAGATATTACATTGTTGAATGAACTTAAGTTCATTTTAATATAACAAATGAATAATGAATAAAGTTTCCTATATCAAAAAATATACTTCTTAATCTTAAGATTAAAGATCATATAATATTCAAATACTGTTTATAAAGTAGAACCTCACAAGAGAGCTTCTTGCAAATGATCTACCTAGGGCTTAGTTTTATAATGACAAGATAATGATGTAAAGATAAGAATCTTCACTCCAACCTAAGCAGTATTTGTATTTTAGTTATTGAGTATCTAAGTTTGATATTCTGAAGTTTTTCCCTTGTCTTTCCAAATAAAATGTTAAAGACTTTCACAATGTTTCATTTTCCCCAATATTTTCTTAATATTTATACTATTAAAAACTTGCACCTGTGATTTTAACTTTAATTTTAAGGCAAAATTTAAGAAACCAGGACTTAAAACTTTTTTGGGTCTACTGGTAATTATCATTTTTTCTCAGTGATTCACAAGAGGCCTTTGTGTATTAAGATGTTAGCCCCTTTGTCATTTTTTTATTGCAAGCATTTCTTTTCCTGTGTGTTGCTTGTATTTAAGACTCTCAAGTGATTTTTGCTTTAGAAAAAATGTTAAGATATCCAATATACGGTCTTTGATTTGATCATTTCTGGCTTTTATATATATTTAAAGAGACTTCCTTCAAAATCAATATTATAAAAATAGTTACCTGTATTTTCTTTCACTATTTTCATGGCTTCATAGATAATTTTTAAATCTTTGATATCACTGGAATTTATTTTGCGACCAGAAATAAATAAAAAATCTAAGCTTAATAGCTAGTATATTGTTTTTAGTAAAATTTAATTAGTTTCTGTTTCTCTATTTGCTTTGAAATGCCTCCTTAATCATATAGTAAATTTTCACATCTCCTTTTCTCACACAGTGACTTCTTGTTCATTTGGTTAGAGCGAGGTGTCAGTAGCGCTTTGCCTCTATTTTCAGAGTTTCTCTTGAACTTAACTCATTTGTCTCTGTATGTTTTTCTTAAATTTCTTCAATGAGAGAGACAGAGAGCAAGAGAAAGACAGAGCAGAGATATAAGTACTCCCAAGATAGTCTTCATGCCCTGATCCACCCCCAGTCTTAGCCAGCTTGGATCATGAGCATACATGCATGCCCAATGTACATAAGGAGGTCCCAGGACATGATTCTAAGACTTCCCTATGACTGGAAGTAATGCAAGACTTCCAGTTGCATTACTCCTAGGCCACCACTTGGACCCTCATCTGCCTATTTAATCATGATCTCACTTAACAATGACTATAGTTTTAAACATACTATAATAATTGGTAGTAAATTATCTCACAGTCTACTTTTTGAAGAATGTCTTGGGGCTGGCAGGTGGCATGGTGGTTAAAGGTGCTGGGTTCCCACATGGCTGACTGTGGCTCGAGTCCCGGACCTGGCAGCTTGCTTTCTCACTTTCTTTTTCTGGTCAAATTGAAATAAACAAATGCATAAATAAATGAATAAAGTTAAATAAAAAAAAAATTTAAAAAGAATGTCTTATTCTTCTTACATTTTTATTCTTTTAGTTGGATTTTTTAAAAATTAAACTTACTGGGGCTGGTGTGATGATTAAAAGTACTGGACTCACACATGATTGACCATGGTTCAAGTCCCAGATCTGATGGATTGGTTTCTCACTTTCTCCTTCCCTCCCTCCCCCTCTCTCTCACACACACTTTGTCCCTCTCTGGTAAAATTAAAAAAAAAAAACAAATAAAGTTAAATAAAAAATAATTTAAAAAATTGTACTTATAATAACAGGCATTTTATTCAGGTTTTTTTTTTTTTTTTTTTTGTTTTTTTTCTGTATTGGTTTTTCAAGAAAAATTTTAAATGTAGCATATGCTTGCTGGGGCCGGCCAGCAGGTGGCATGGTGGTTGGGGTGTTGGACTCCCACATGGCTGACTGCAGTTCAAGTTCTGGACCTGGTGGCTTGCTTTCTCCCCTCTCTCTTTCTTTCTCTGCTGGGTGCATGTGCCCTATAGCAAATTTAGAAAAAAAAAATGAAATAAATAAAATTTTACTTAAAAAAAAAAAACCCAAAACCCCCCAAAACAAAACAAAAAAGCACAAAACCATATACTTGCAATAACAAATTCTAAAAATATAGACCAGTGAAGAACAAGCCTTGAAAATTTTTTCTTCTTTTCTCAACAACATATCCCAGTAGTAGCTCCTATTAGCCATTTGTTGGGCTTCCTTTAGGATTTTTTTCTTTTTTTTCCCTAATTTTTAAAAATTTTTGTTTATTATTATTATTTAAATTTGCTATAGGTCTTATGTGTTCACCAGAAAGAGAGAGGCGGGGAAAGAGAGAGAGAAAAAAGGGAATTAGAGAGAAATAGAAATAGAAAATGAGAAAGCAAGCTGCCAGATCTGGGACTCAAATGGCAGTTGGCCATGTGGGAGTCCAAGTGCCTTAACCATCACACCACCTCTGGCCCCTGAAACTGTTTTTTACTCTTATAAATGAACACTTCATGAGGTGTCCCCAAAATAGCAGTATTTTTTTTTTTTTTAGGGTTTTACTCTAGGGCACTTGTGTTGTCAGGAAACAAACAGACATAGGAAAATGGAGAAATCACTCACTCCCTCCCCAAGGGGAATGGCCATGCTGCAACCCCTTCTCCTCTATTCTCTTGGGGTGTTGGGGATGTAAACGCAAATGCCCTGCAAGATTTTCAAGCCACCATGTCCAGGACTCAAACTGCAGCCAGCCATGTGGGAGACGAATGTCTTAACCACCATACCACTTACTTGCCCCCCAATAATAGTAGTACTTTGACCAACATTTCTCAATAAATATTTATTAAAAAATATTTTTCTTTCACATTTCTGGTTTTGAAGTCATGAAGTCATGTAATGTCTGAGCATTTAATTTCTTCTTTTTTTGTATGTACACTGTCACAACTACTTATCTATATCATAGAAATTGTATGAGATAATTCATGATAATGAAACAAGTTTAGGGACCAGCAGATGGTGCAATGGTTACATTGCTGAACTCCCACCTAGTAGACTGCTGTTTGAGTCCTGGACCCTGCGACATAAAAACTCATGCTTGCGGGGACCAGCAAGTGGCATGGTGGTTAAGGTATTGGACACTCCCACATGGCTGACCACAGTTCAAGTCCTGGACCTGGTGGCTTGCTTTCTCATTTTCCCTCTCTATCTCTGTGTGTGTGTGTGTCTCTCTCTGGTCAAATTAAAATAAATGAATGAATAAATAAAATTAAATAAAGTAATTCTTTTTTTTTTTTGGAGAGGTTTTTGTTATAGGGCACGTGTGCTCACCAGAAAGACGGAGAGAGACAGAGTGACAGAAAGCGATAAATCACTCCCTGGGGGGATGGCCACACCACAATCCCTTCTCCTCCATTCTCCTCTCAGGATCTTGGGAACGCATGCACACACACCCGGCGTGAGTTTAAGCAGCCGAGTGGTTGAACTGTGGTCGATTACGTGGGAGTCCAGCGACATAACCATTACGCCAACTGCTGGTCGCTCCCCCAAAACCAACAAAACAAAACAAAACAAAAGCTCATGCTTGGTGTGTGTGCATGCCCAAAATCCCAAGAAGAGAATGGAAGAGAAGAGATTGAGGCATGGTCATCACCCTGGGGTAGGGGGGTGGGGGATGATTTTTTGCTTTCTGTCTCTCTGGCGAGTGCATGCTCTATAGCAAAAATCTCCCTCTAAAAAAAGAGGAAAACATCACAGTTCAAAGATAATTTATTATGGAGCTACTCAAAGTATGTTCTGTAAAACATAGATTCTGTAAGATATTCTGTAGAGAAAATTAGAGTTCCCTAAGTAGGTAGGTAACTTTGGGAAATACTAGGTGGTGTATTTTCTTTTCGAAATTTCTCATTCAGGGCAACATAGTATAAACTATAAGTCCTAGCCTAAAGGTTTTAATTTAATTAACCAGTATTTTACAAACTTATTTGATCAGTGAAACTAATTTGCCTAGTGACCCAATGCTCATAGAACACAATTTGGGAAATGCTGAGTTAGATAGACTAACCCTTCTGTTGGCTAGGGGAGGCGTAGAGGGGTAATAACGTAGAATAACTCCTAGGTTTCTGGCTTTGATAAAAGAACGATTGGTGATGTCACCGACTGAGGTCAAGCATAGACGTGAAGGATCAATTTTGGATATATTAAGATTCAGTGCCTCTGGGAGATTCAAGCGGAGATGTTTAGTAAGCTGAGGGTATTTGAGTCTGGGGCTCAGGTGAGAGGTCACAGCTAGAGAATGGTGGGCTGAAAAGTTTGCTTTGGATCAAAGCATGTTGTCTAAGAAGACCCATTTAAAAATGCACATATATTACCTAGGATGGGTAAGCATTAAATTATTAATACATACTATATTATCATATTAGCTTACTATCATTTTTAAAGCAGAGATTAGGCCCCTAAAGGAATGGAAATCAGAACCGGTGAATTTTGAGTGGAGGGTCAGCAAAGAGATAGTCTTAAGTGGTGATTTCCAAACTTGTAGAATCTAGGGGCATTTTTTTTTAATACTAAAAAATTTGCTAATCTTTCCACTGCCCCAGACTTTTCCTATCCTTTGATTGAGAAAATATGCCTTGACCAAAACTGTGAGTGCACTTTGAATCAGTATAAAGTTAGCAAGGCGATTAATCAGTTTCCTAACCATGTTGCTATGCATATGGATTTTTGATTCTTCTGTTTTGCCTTTGTTTCTAGGCTAAGATGGATTTACAAAACGTGATTCTCCATCCTGAGCAAATACTGCGTTCTCTCACTTACTCAAGCTCACGTCAAACTCAAACAAGAAGCGGAGGGAGAGGAAGATGATAGGTAGTACAAGTTTTAGGTCAGTCATCCGATTTCTTTTCAGCATGTGTCTATTTTAAGTAAGAGAAGGATGTATGGGAAGAAATAAGACTGGACTCTGCTTGAATTTGCTGCCCCCTCCCTCACTCCCCCAATAATTACTCAGAGAAACCTCACTGTCTCCACTGCCTTAATTCTGAAAGCAGGATAATAGCAATAGATTTTTTTTTCTTTCTTTCTTTCTTTTTTTCATTGTTGCTGTTTTTTTTTTTTTAAATGAATTAATTTTTATTTATGTCTAATCACTGAACACATTTACAGTGTACAATTTGGTTTTTCTCAGCATGAATATAGTACATATTAGTCAAGTAAAAGAATTACCATATACATTATCTTCAGCAGGTAACTTCTCATAGCAATAGCTTTTCTTGCCTCCCAGAACTCTTGTGTAGATGTCAGTAAGAGAAATAGTTTTGAAAGTAAGTGTGAAGGTTAAAAGTGCTCTAAAATGTGAGGTATTTTCAAGACTGCATTTTAATATGGCTACCACTAGGTATCCTGAAGGTAGCAATTCCCCGGGAGGGGGTTTAATCATCCAGGTTCACCATAGGGTGGACTCCATTTAACTTGTGTGTTCTGGTTGATTAGGTTATTGTGTGTAGATTGCAGGAATTTCAAACTCTACTCCATCTTTTCCCTTTTGATATAATTTTAATGAGATTTCCTCCATTCTTTTATTGCATGGCAGGCTATTGCCAGAATAAACATTTTAAAAAGTTTTTTAAAATGCAGGAAACAGGGCTGGAAGATGGAAAAAATGCAGAGTGAGGCAGGGGATGAGGGTGGGCAGACTGTTCTCAGATCCGTGTGGGTCTCCTGATAACTTTAGAATTCCCGGGTCTCTGCCTATGTATTAGGTGCTCTGAAAGATAAGAGGAGTTTGACCAATGCCACTAAGTAACATCTTCTTTCAGTTATTTGATGAATGCCACATTCCTTGTGGCAGCTTTAACACTAGGTCCAGGAATCAGTGCTTTTCTCTGTATTGCACTAGTAAAGTCCAGGCTCTTCCCAGGTAATGGCCTCAAGTGTGTTTCTTTGACTGGTAAGTGGTGTGGACATGAAAATTATATGGGGATTTTAGAAGAACAAATCTTTCATTAGAGCCATCTAGATAACACTTATGCATCATTTTTCTTAAGTTGCAGGTATTTTTATTCATTAATTGAGTCCCCTTTATTGAGAACTAATAACTGTGTTACTGACTAGGGTGTTGCTAAGTAGGAAGTCATTCTATCACCTAGAGCTTATTCATTTCCTCTCCTAGGAAAGTTTGTGTGCAGATTATCAGGGTAGAGGAAGGTTTTGTTTTCCTCTCTTGTAGGAGCAACAGAAGTGCACGTATCTGATACCCTGTGATGTGGATCATTGAGACTGTTTAACTCAATAACCCAGGTAATCACTAGTTCTCTCATTTAGCTGATAAAACAGAGACAGAGAGCACTCATTAAAGTCAATAGCTTAAAGTAGCGAGGCTAGAATTTGAGCCTAAATCTGGTTCTCAAACTCTTACCACTGTACCAAGTTTTCTTTGGTTTTATTTAGAGAGTGATCTTTCCACTTGTGTTTCAACTTCTCTAGAGTGTCTTCTAGAGGGGTTCCCCAGGAAAAGCACCATGAATGAATCACTGATATTTGTAGGCTGCAAAGGATGGGTCACATAAGCCTTATGTATGCCTCCCATATTTAGAAGATCTCTAGCAACATTTTAAATTTCACTGTTCCCTCCCTCC
>NW_006159919.1:2166565-2168119 GCF_000334495.1 Tupaia belangeri chinensis
CCCCCACCCCCCACCGCCCCATACACACACCCCTTTGGCAAGTATGGGGTCTCTTAAAGAAGGATGAAATGGGGGAACCAGCAGTTAGTGTAATGGCTATGTCACTGGACTCCCATGTAGTCGACTATGGTTTGCGTCCCGGACCCGGTGGCTTAAAACTCACTCCAGGTGCGTGTGCGTGCATGCCCAAGATCCCGAGAGGAGAATGGAGGAGAAGGGATTACGGCGTGACCATCCCCTCTGGGGGGTGATTTCTCGCTTTCTGTCTCTATGTCTCTGTCTGTCTGGCGAGCGCACGTGCCCTATAGAGTAAAACCTCTCCAAAAAAAGAAGAAAAAAAAAAAAAAGAAAGAAAAGAAAAAAAAAAGAAGAATGAAAGGATGAAAGGGAACAAAACTTTTATGGAGCACAAAGAGGATTCCCTACAAGCCTGAGCATCTAAGATAAGAAGGAGGGACAGCAAATGATTTAGAGAATCCTCCAACATTTTGTAAATTCTCTCATCACCTTTTTTTTTGCAGGGGAGGTCTAATGATTTCTTTCCATGCAACAGAGTTTTTTGGGGGCAGAACATTCTGGGAACTAAGTAGATTCCCTAAAGAACAATAGCCTGTCCCTGGGATGAAGGCATTATACTGTCTGGCATTTGGGACTTAATGCCTTTCTAACAACAGCCTCTAGTCCTACATATGCCAAGAATAGCATGAAGTAGAGTGTGGCTAAAACAGTGGAAAGGATCTGCCACTGTAGATGCTTTGATGACACAAGGGGACATAATCAACCAGCTTGGGTGAGCTACATCAATTAGGACTGATACTGGGAATGTAGGAAACTATTTAGAGTGTCATTACTTGTTTTATTACTTGGGGACAATTTTTTCTAAGATAGAATTTACTAACCAATTACTAAGTCAAAGTAATTTGACTTACTTTGCTCTGCCGGTTTTACTCACTATTTACTTAGAGCATTTTACAGCTGCCAGCACAGGAACTCCAACTTCAGCTTACATTCTCTTGAGATACTTGGATACAAAGAGTCCTATTCCCCTGGCTCCATGTTCTAGATCAGTAGTTCTCAATCCTGACTGTACATTACAATCCCCTAAAGAACTGTTAAAAATACTGATGGCTGGGCCCCATCCCTAGAGAGGCTGACTTAATTGGTCTAAGTGGGACCCTACCATTGGTATTTTTCAACAGTTCCCCAAGTGATCTTAATGAGCAGCCAAAATTGAGAACCACTGCTCTGGATGGTTGACTCATCCTACATAACCCGTCAACTGGAGTCTCTATGGCTTCTGGGCCTGTGCAAGTACACTGGTGCCTTTGTGTGAATTAGAAAAAGATGCCCCTCTTCCTGCACATGTTAGGAAAATGTGTAACTTCTGGAGCTATATGGGCTTATAGCTTGGCAAATGGAGTGTAGTTCTTACAATTCTGCAGGTCAATTCTTACTCTTTGAATTTCCTGTCTCATAGGAATTCTTTTAAGGGACTCTTCTTGGTCCTGCTTTTAGGCAAATCTCTCTCTCTCTATGTGTATGTGTATATATATA
>NW_006159919.1:2168373-2179666 GCF_000334495.1 Tupaia belangeri chinensis
TGTATGTGTATATATATATATATATATATATATATATGACATGGACATGCTATAGTCCTTTTTTCTTTCATTTATCTTTTCTGTCAGGATTTTGGGCATGCACACTTATGTGTCCAGGGTTTTTTCAAGCTGTCGGGACTGAGAGTCAAGCAGTGCTTGGCCATGTGGGACCTGTTTCCCCATGCACAGCACATAACTGCTGTGCAATTGGGCTGGTCGAAGGCAAATCTCATATTTAAAGAACTATAGAAGAAACATTTCTAGAATAGCAGTGTGAGGAGCTCCATTGATCCTTTCTTTAGCTAAATAATTATAACTGATGAACATAAAAATCCCCAACCATTTAGAATTTATAGAAATTGTCCTAAGCACAAAGCAAATGAAGAAACATTTATCTGAGAAAATCTAAGTATCTGTAAGAACAGTGAGAATTTGTGGTATTTGAAACCACAATTTCTATAGGTTCCTCACCCAGCTCAGTGTGATAGAAATTCTACTCCAGGTAAGTATGAACAATGAGTCAGGGTTTCTGAACCCTCACCCCGAACATCTAGTCTAGGATTACAGTTTCTTCTTTAAAAGGTCAAGCTGCCAGAATTTCTCATTCTCTATTTCCAATTCCATGTTGCAGAAGATCTATTCCAGGCAGGCTGAGGATACCGTGGTGCACCTGCCTTTGCTCTGACTCGTTCATAGAGTCAAGTTTTCAAGCCTGGAAAGAAGACAAACCAAGAAGTTCAGGGCTACTGTCCTCCTGCCATCCCCAGACCCTGTTTATAAAGCAGGGATATCACTCTGAGAGAGGAGGAGGACCCTGCTTCTGACCCCAGATCTAGAATAGTGGCATAGAAGATTTTCCTAGCAGAAGAGGAAGGCTTTTAGAACACAGAACTCCATACTTCTCCATAAGGGTACTAATCTTATTTGGAATAGAGTGTAGTAAAGTTCAGTAGTGCTATTAAAAAATGGAGATGATAGTAGTAATTAAGTATGAAGAAGCTGGTAACTATCTAGTCATAAGCTAAACCATAGAACAGAAAGCACCAGGGAAGGAAAAAGCTAAGAAGAGCTCTCCTGGGACTAGAATAAGACACAAAGACTGACCTAAAAGATTGTTCTTGCACAGGAGTTTACATTTAATTGTATTGGACTGTGGAGAAATTTATGGCCCAGGGCCTTGTTGAGAACATTAAAGTAGTTGGCTGGCAATTTGTAGAACTTACCAGTTTAGTATGAAATCAGAAAAAATGGACAATCAGGAAATTTAAAGATCAAGAAGTGAAACGGGCAAAGAGAGTCCTTCTTAAAAAAAAACAGTCATCTCAGGGTGACTATGAATGCACTCAACACTGTACTTTGTGAGGAATGACAGTAAAGGCTGCACATGGCAGGGAAATAGACTTCACATAAATAGTCTGGTCAAGTTACCAGACAAATGAAGAAGCAAATATTAAAACAAGACACAGAAAGGAGGTGAGGAGGAATTAGTGTCCAGAATTGTCACTGTCTATTTTCTAAGATGTCCAACTTTCAACAAAAAAATCATGAGATTTAAAAAAAAGAGTAAAACAAGGAAATGTGACTCATGCATAAGAAAAAGAACAGACAACAGAAATAGCCCTTAAGAGGACTCAGATGCTGAACTTATGAAACAAAGACTTTGAATAACTATTCTAAATCTGTTTCAATAACTGAAGGAAACCAAGCAAAAAAAGTAAAGAGAGTATAAGGATAAAGTTTCATCAAGTGGGAAATTTTAATAGAAATGCAATATATGTGTGTATCCATACACACATATATATTTTTTTGAGAGATTTTTGCTTTAGGGCGCATGTGCTCGCCAGAGAGACAGAGAGAGACAGAGAGACAGAAAGCGAGAAATCACCCCCCAGGGGGGATGGACACGCTGCAATCCCTTCTCCTCCATTCTCCTCTCGGGATCTTGGGCATGCACGCACACGCGCCTGGCATGAGTTTAAGCCACCTGGTCCAGGACTTGAACCGCAGTTGACTATGTGGGAGTCCAGTGACATAGCCATTACGCTAACTGCTGGTCCCCACATATATTTCTTGAAAGCACAAGAGAAAAAAATTATTTATCATGTATAAGTGAGCCCCAATAAGTTAACAGCTGACTTCTCATTAGAAAAAATGGAATCCAGGAAGTAGTAAATGACATGTTTGAAGTGCTGAAGGAAAAACAGTTAAGCAAAAATATTATACCCAGCAGAACTGTCTCATATATGAAGGCGAAATAAAGACGTTTTCAGATAAACAGGAATCCATCATTGGCAGACATATCTTAAAAGCCATGCTAGGGGCCAGCCTATGGTCTAGTGACTAAGGTGCTAGACGCCCATATGGCTGACCATAGTTCGAGTCCTGGATTCAGTAGGTTGAAAATCATGCTGGGCATGTGTGCATGCATGCCCAAAATCCTGAGAAGAGAATGGAGGAAATGGGATTGTGGGGTGGCTATCCTTCCTGAGTGGTGATTTCTCAGATTCACTCTCTGTCTCTCTCTCTCTGCAACCAGCAGATGTGCCCCATGGCAAAAACCTGAAAAAAAAAAAAAAGCAATGCTAAATGAAATTAATGTTGAAAGTAAGTGATATGGGAACCAGCAGTTAGCGTAATGGCTATGTCACTGGACTCCCACGTAGTTGACTGTGGTTTGCACCCCGGAGCCGGTGGCTTAAAACTCACGCTGGGCACATGCGAGTGCGTGCCCAAGATCCAGAGAGGAGAATGGAGGAGAATGGAGGAGAAGGGATTGCGGTGTGACCATCCTCCCTGGGGGGTGATTTCTCGCTTTCTGTCTCTATGTCTCTCTCTGTCTGTCTGGCGAGTGCACGTGCCCTATAAGAAAAATCTCTCCAAGAAAAAAAAAAAGTAAGTGATATCAGACAGTACTTGGATTCTACAGAAAAATTCAGAGTGCTGAAATGGTAAAAATAACTATGTAGGTAATTATAAAAGACATTATAAATGTATTTCTCCTTTTTTCACTTAACTAAGTTAAAAGCATTTGAATACCATCTTTCCATTTATCTCTGTATCATTTGGCTTATAACATATAAAAATGTAAACATAGTTGATAATAATTGTACAAAAGAAGGTGGGAGCAAAGTTATATTGCTGTAAATGACACTAGATAATAACTGAAAGTCATGGGAACAAATGAAAACCAGAAATGATAAATAAGAAAGTTAATATAATAAATTAGCTTTTTAAATTTGGTCTGCTTCATTAAAAAATATGTAATTATTGGGACCAGCAGTTGTTGTAATGGCTATGTCACTGGACTCCCATGTAGTTGACTGTGGTTCAAGTCCTGGACCCGGCGACTTAAACTCACATCGGGTATGTGTGTGTGCGTGCCCAAGATCCTGAGAGGAGAATGGAGGAGAAGGGATTGTGGCATGGCCATGACCCAGAGGAGTGATCTTTTGCTTTCGGTCTCTCTGCCTCTCTCTGTCTTTCCGGCGAACACACATGCCATATAGCAAAAATCTCTAAAAAAATATAATTATATAAAGTAATACTATAACAGTATCTTCTTGGATTTGTAAGATGTAAATATAATATGTAAACAATAGTAGTATAAAATAGGAGAGGAGGAAATAGAGCTATATGGGAGTAACATTCCTATATCTGAAATTAAGTTAATATAAACTGAAGTAGATTCTAAGTTAAGCTGTGTATGGTAAGCCCTAGAGCAAGAAGGCATAGACACACAAACCCACTTAAAATATATAGTGAAAAAATTACTAAAAATTTAGTGTTGCACTAGACAAGTGTTTATTTACTATAAAAAGAATTAAAGGAAGAATAGAAGAAGAAAACTTGAGACCTACAGAAAATTAAAAGCAAAATTGCAAAAATTAAAAGCAAAATTGCAGTGTAAATCCAACCACGCCAATAATAACCTAAATCTGAGTGGATTAAATAATAGAAAGAAATACCAGAGATTGTCAGATTGGATATAAAATATGATCCATTGATATGGATCCATTAATTAAAATTTGTTTTTTAAACTTTATTTTAATTTGATGGGGGTGGGGGGAGAGAGAGAGAGAGAGACAGACAGAGAGAGAGAGAGAGAGAGAGAGAGAGAGAAAGTAAGAAAGCAACCTGCCAGGTCTGGGACTTGAACTGCTGTTGGCCATGTGGGAGTCCAGTGCCCTTAACCATCATGCCACCTGCTGGCCCCAATATATTAACTTAATATATTTAATTATATAATGAATTGATAAGTATATGCTTAATTAATTTAATTATATATAAATATATATTAATTGCCGGAGAAAGACACAGAGAGGACGCACCCCCCCCCCCCCAATGGGAATGGGCATGGTCACACCATGACTCCTTCTCTTCCATTCCTCTATCCTGTCGGGATTTGGGCATGCATGTGCACATGGCTGGCATGTTTTTCAAGCCACTAGGGCTGTGATTTGAACTGTGGTCAGCCATGTGGGATGCAGTTTTCTTAATCCCTGGGCTTGATGTACAGAATATTTGATACAGTCCCATTTTCCTAATTTTGCTCATTTGTGCTTTTAGTATCTTACCCAGAAGTCATTCCAATGTCATGAAGTTTTTCCCTATGTTTTATAGTTTTAGGCCTTTCGTTCAGGTCTCTAAGCCATTTTGAGTTAATTTTTGTATGTGGTGTACATGTTCAACTTTATTTTTTTGCATCTAGAAAATTATTTTCCAAACACCATTTGTTGAAGTGACTGTCCTTTCCCCATTGAGCCATGGTAATCTAGTTAAAGTGTGATAATATCTTACTTTTTCCTCATCTGTAGTGTGGATAATGACAGTACCTGCCTGTGTTAGTTTTCTATTACTGACTGTCCTAGTCTGCTCATTCTGCTATAACAAAATACTGTAGACTGGCCAGCTTAAAAAAAATAAGAATGAACTTTCTCATCACCTGGGAGACTGGGCAACTCAAGATCAAGGTCTGGCAGGGCTGGTTTCTGGTGAAGGCTCTCTTCTCATCTTGTTAATGACTACCTTCTCTTCGTGTTCTCACATGTCAGAGCAAGAGAGCGCAAGCACCATCTGGTGAATCTTCTCTTATATTTCATTTTGACAGATGGCATGTGCACTCACCAGAGAGAAACAGAGACAGAGGAAGAGGGAGAAAGCACTCCCCAGTGGAGTGTGATCATGCCACAATCCTCTCTCCTCCATTTCTCCACCTTGCCAGGATTTGGGGCATGTTTGCACATGCACGTGGTGTATTTTTCAAGCTGTAGGGGCCAAGACTCGAATCGTGCAGTGGCTATGTGGGATCTGGCTCTCTTATCTTCTAGACCACAGAGCTGGCGGTGGTATTTCTTCTCATAATGACACTAATCTTGTTTGATCAGTGCCTCACATTTATGACCTCATTTAACCTTAATTATTTCTTCTTCTTCTTTTTTTTTTTTTTGGAGAGTTTTTTGTTGTAGGGTGCGTGCGCTCGCCAGACAGACGGAGACAGAGAGATAGAAAGCGAGAAATCACCCCCCAGGGGGGATGGCCACGCTACAATCCCTTCTCCTCTTGGGATCTTGGACACACACACACATGCACCGGGTGTAAGCTTTAAGCCACTGGGTCCAGGACTCAAAGCATGATCAACTACATGGGAGTCCAGCGACATAGCTATTACGCTAACTGCGGGTCCCCTTAATTATTTCTTTACTCCAAATACAGCCACACTTCAACATATGGATTTTGAGGGGGACACATACATTTGATTTATAACACTGCCTAATCAATTATCTAATTTTTGCAGCTTAAAACATACCCATTAGGGGGCCAGGTGGTGGTGCAAAGGTTAAATGTTACACCCTGTAAAGTTGATCCACACAGGAGGGTTTGAGGTTCATATCCAAAGATCTTTCTGAGTATGCTGGGTGTGCGTGTTCCCATGATCTGGGACTGGCTGAGTCTGGGGATGGGTCATGGTGTTGAAATTAGTTGGGGGTGTTCTCTGTCTGTTTCTCTTTCTCTGTCCCTCTCACTTATGGAAGAAATAAATAAGAGAGCCATTGAAAAACAACAGCCATACACATATTTTCTCAGAGCTTGTTAGGTAAGGTGTACAAGCAGGCTTGGGTGGTTTCTCTGCTCGAGCATCACAAGGCTGAAGTCAAGGTTTTGTCTGGGCTCTCATCTGGAGGCTCCGCGGTAGGACCTATTTCCAAGAGTGTTTGAGTTGTGGGGTGGATTCAGATCCTGTGGCTGTGGGACTGAGGACCTCACTTTCTTTCTGGCTGTTGCTCTATTTGCCACATAGTAATTCAGAACAAGTATTCTCCACAATGTATTTACCCACTTCTTTCAGGAAGGGTGCTCCGATTGCCTCTATGTACCTGTACATCCAGTACATATCTCTCTGAACTTGCAATTTTTCCTGAGCTCTTTGGGGTCTTCCTCAAGCACATGTACATTAGCAATCAGCCAGTGATGTGTAGACATTTTCTAATCTCTCTCTGCCTTTCTAACATTCTCTTATGCCCAATGTTATCTTGCTTTTGCTGGTTCGCCATAATCCCAGAGCCAGCTAATAAAGCTGAAATGTTTTACCACCCGAGCTGGGACTGCCTCTAGGCAAGAGAGCTACAGAGTCACTGCATTTACCCAGTGTGGTGGCACTTTTTATGAGTAGACATTTCCCAAGTTATTGTCTACCTTTGTTCATTCATTTCTCAGTGACCCAAAATGTTTTCAATATGGTTGCCTAGTTTTTTGCTTATTTTTATAGAGGGTGCCCTCCCAACACCCTCATATCACTATTATTGGAAGGTGAATCTTGGATATTCACTCCTAAAACCCAGTCACCATACCTTCAGGAAGCCGGAGACTATATGAAGAGGCCATATGTAGGTGTGTGGCCAACAATCCCTGTAGGGATCCCAGATGACTGCCAGCTTCCACCTGCAGACACACATGTGAGTGTGCCTTTAGATGACTCTAGTCCCAGCTGTTGAGTCGCCCCCACCTCCAAATCTCCCCAGCTGAGGCTGTGGACATTGCGGTAAAAATAAACGACTACTGCTGCACCCTTTCCAAACTCCTGACCCACTCTATCTTTATCACAGCTAAGATACAATGGTGATTGTTTTATGCCACTAGGTTGAGGTGATCTGCTATACATTGAGGTGCTTGGGAGTGTGGATTGGAATAATTTCCATAAAACGGTGAGCATCTGAAAATAGAGCTGCAACCTCCTTGTATAATATCATTTAATAAGGAAATTAGTCCATCGGTACTGGTTGGCTTAGAGCTTTTTGTCTTTATACAGAACCTACCTATTTGACTGAATTGTAGAGTTATTTCCACTCTGAATGTTTGATTCATAACATAAAAATCCTAATTGTTCTCCATACTACTAAAAACTCCAAGGAAAGGAAACATGTTTTTAATTGTTTTAAAAAACATCTCTATTTTGCTGGAAAAGATTACTCCAAAATTCAAGTTTAATTTTTTTTTTTTGTCCCATAAGATATGTTGCAGTGAAGAAAATACTGGGCTGGAAAATCAGAAAACCTGGATTGGATTCTGCCTGCGTGATGCTAGCCTAGTCATGTAAATTCTATAAGCTCCAATATTGTCCTAGAAAACAAAGGTTTTTCGATTAGACAATTTTAAGAATCCTCCCAATGTTAACATTTATGATTAGTTCCAAAGGCTTGGTAAACCCTTAAAAAAGCTTGTCTTTTTGGACAGAATTTGGCACTATCTTTCAAAATTTAATATTAGTACATCTTGGGCCCAATAATTTCATTTTCAGATAGCTCGTCAACAGAAGTACTTGCGTATGTATACCAAGTAGTTCAAGGTGTTCATTACAGTATTGTTTGTAGTAGAAAAATACTTTAAAAGGATTATTTTATTTAATTTTATTAATTTATTATTATTATTTTTAAATTTGACCAGACAAAGACAGAAAGGGAGAAAGGGAAAGTGAGCAAACAAGCTGCCAAGTCTGGGACTCGAACTGTGGTCAGCCATGCAGGTTCAGTGTCCTAATCACTAACACCACCTGCCAGCTGCTATAATAGGAAAATATTGAAAGTGACCTTAAATCAATAAGAAAATGAGCAAATGCACTATGGCACATCATTTCATTTAATGCTCTATAATAGTTAAGAAAGAATGAGAAGCGTATAGGACCAGCATAGAAATATTGTCAATACATAATGTTCAGCAAAAAAGCAAGCAACAACACATAAAAGTATTCTGTTCTTGTAAAATGAAACAAGCCCAAAGTATTTGTGTACATAGAAAGGTTTGGAAGGAAACTCAATAAACGTCTCAAATTGTCTTCTGCCTGTGGTCATTCTGAGTGAGCTGACTTTTTAAAAAAATTACGTTATCCAATTTTATACTTATTTCTGGGGAGGGAATTTCTGACCTTTTCATGCTTGGGGAGAAAGAGAAAAGGTGGTGGGGAGGCAGGATCTATGAGGGTTTTCAGGCTAGCTGGAGTTGTGCAACAGTAACTCAGGACTCTGCCCTGCTGAGGCCATCTAGGAAGGTCCCAGTTTGGCATCCTGAGGTCTCCCTGTGCACCGTGCATGCTGAGCATATGTTCATGTGCCCATTATCTGGGCTGGCTGCCACGGGGTAGGAGTGTGGTGTGAAGAACTTGTTGGAGGTCTCTGTGCAAAGATTGGAATGTGTGTGGGGGGCAACTTGACAGTTGGAGACTAGAATCATCTCTTTCTCTGTCCTGTTTTATAGAAAAAAATAAATAAATAAACTTAAAAAGTGTGTTCACATTTCAACATTTCTGTATTACTTCATATTTTATGAGCATGTACACATACTTGTATAATTGAATACACATATAAAAGTTTGTTGTCTGTTGTGAATTTCGTTACTACTTTCTGAAACCAAAGTTTGGTTTCAAAAAAAGAATTTCTAAGCATCCATGAAGTTCCTATTTGCCTGTGGAAAAAAACTCCCCAAACTAAACAAAACAGGAGCAGCTGCCAGGGTTGAGAGCATGTTGCCAGTCGAGTAAAACAGCAGGGGAGCCTGCTGGTGACCAGATTGGTCCACCCAGTGCAGGTGCCACTGCAGTTAATAAGAATTACTGTGTACTTCTTAAAAAAAGAAAGTTGGAAGATGGGAAGCTAATACAGCCTATCTGTTGGTAATAAAACTGAAAAGCATATGAGCCAGTTATTTAAGTGTAACATAGTTCCTTGTTCTTTTGTCTACCACTTCTGCTGTTAGCTTTAGAGGTAAAAGACCTAAACATTGCTGGGTAGAAAGAAAGAGATACAGTGACCCTTCTATATGGTGTTTTAGTTAAACTATCACATGTGGTAAAATGAATGAAGTATCAGTGAAATTACAAGTAACATTGAATGTGGATTGGGATGTTTTAAAATGATGGATTCATGAGAGTATTTTATCTAGACACATGGAAAATCTTCCAGCCTTACCATTTTTAATCCTTTCCTGATAGCACTCTTGTGCAACTTATCTTTGTTAGAGAAATGTTGTTGGAGATTGAAAGAATTTAATTAAGAGTTATATAAGCTAAAGGTTGTAAATGAAAGAAAAACCTACTTTAGAACTGGTTCCTGGGTATTGTGTTTAAAAAATGTATACTGTGCTACTTTTCCTTTATTGTGTTTTCTCATCAACAAATATATATGACCTCATTAATTAATATAGCTGTAATTACAATGTCTTGACCTATTGTTCTACCTATTAAAAATAAACGGTTATATTGGTATTGATACTAAAATCTGGATATTTACCACAAATATCCACTAGGGGTCATGCTACCTACACCGGGAGAGTACCGATTGTAGTACGGAGGTGTTACATGGTTAGCTGCAGGAAGGATTCCTGAGCATTATTTTCGCTCCCACTACGGTACAAAAGAAGGTAGTATTGTTTGTCTTCAATCAGTGCTCAGGGTTTCTGTACTCTAAAGACAAAATTATTTGAGGAATCATGAAACTTGCTCTGAAAAAGATGGCACTGGGAAAAGAGGACTTCTCTTGTCCAGATGCAGAGAAAATGGAGGTCTTGTTTGAAACAGAATATTAAATAAGCCAGTATATGTAAAGGTGAGATAGCGCAGTGTGTATGAGCACAGGCTTCAGTATTTAAGTTCCGTTTCTTTTACTTGATAAACTTTAATCTCTCCCAGGGTCTTCATCTGTAACATGGAAATCGTTGTGCCCACCGTGCAGGCAGGGATAAGCATTAAATGATATGCCAGTGCATGGCTCTTCAGCGATGTTCAAAACAAAAAGCTGCGGTTATTACCAGCATACTTGCCTTCATCTTCTAATTTCAAAGAGCTAAATTTCTATACAATATTTCTTATGGTTTAGATTCTTTCAAGATGAGTTATTAGAAAGAGAAATTTATCCTTTTGTTTCCTTTTCTTTTGAAAAAATTTTCCTCTGCAAAACTGTATACTAATTAAACACACATTTGAACAAGAAATTTACTGTGCACGGAAAGACAATAAAGGAGAAGAGAGATGGCTTCTTTTCTTCTATCATGACGGGGACCAGCAACAGCAACACAAACTGCTAATCTAGTTAGCGAAAAAAATAAAGTTTGCCAAGGACTAGAGTCAATATTCTAAAAGTTGTGTAAATACCAGTAGGGATATGTGGAGTGGTTTGCTGGAAAGTGTGTGCTTTCAAACCTGACAGCAAAGGTTACACTCAAAGTTCTCTGAGCCTCAGTTTTACCATCTGCTCTATGGAACAGTAATACTGGCCGTGCAGAATTGAGTGAAGTTTAAATGAGATAGTTGTACAGCAGCTAAGGCTACAATTGGTTGCCTTTCTTTTTTTTTTTTTCTTTTTTTTTTTTCTTTTTTGAAGTGATTTCACTTTTATTTCCTTCACTTTAAACCAATCATGAATGTCACAGTGATTTCTGGGGTGGGTGTGGAAGGACGTTGTGGCCCAGCAGCCGGGCGGGCGGCCTCACTGGGGCAGCTGGAGGAGCACGGACTGCCCCGCCGGCAGGTAGGTGATGTTCCGGGAGCGCGAGAGCTGGTACGCAATGTCCTCCGCTGAAGTGATTTCACTTTTATTTCCTTCACTTTAAACCAATCATGAATGTCACAGTGATTTCTGGGGTGGGTGTGGAAGGACGTTGTGGCCCAGCAGCCGGGCGGGCGGCCTCACTGGGGCAGCTGGAGGAGCACGGACTGCCCCGCCGGCAGGTAGGTGATGTTCCGGGAGCGCGAGAGCTGGTACGCAATGTCCTCCGCGGCCTCCAGCTTGCGCAGCTCCATGAGACC